>NC_133126.1:105489839-105789839 GCF_048418815.1 Hemitrygon akajei
TGGAACACAGAATGGGAAAGAAGCACATGGAGCATCCATCATGGGAAGGGAGGAAGACTGAGTAACAGAGACAGGAAGAAAGTAAGAACATGCCCTCCCAACAGACACAGACACACACATACACATGTGCACACACACTCACTCACTCACTCACACAGACACACACATACACACTCACTCACACACACACTCACTCACTAACTCACACTCACACTCACTCACACACAGACACACACACCCACACTCACACACTCACACGCACACACACTCACTCACTCACTCACTCACTCACACAGGCACACACATACACACACAGACAGACATACAAACACTCACACTCACTCACACACACACTCACTCACTCACACACAGACACTCACACACACACTGACTCACTCACACACACACACACTCATTCACTCACAGACACACACACACAGACACACACACACACACACACACACTCACTCACTCACTCACTCACTCACTCACACAGGCACACACATACACACACAAGACACACACAGACAGACATACAAACACTCACACTCACTCACACACACACTCACTCACTCACACACAGACACTCACACACACACTGACTCACTCACACACACACACACACTCATTCACTCACAGACACACACACACACACACTCACTCACTCACACAGGCACACACATACACACGCGCACACACACAAGACACACACAGACAGACACACACTCACACACACACACTCACTCACTCACTCACTCACTCACACAGACACACACATACACACACAAGACACACACAGACAGACATACAAACACTCACACTCACTCACACACACACTCACTCACTCACACACAGACACACTCACTCACTCACTCACACATACACACTCACTCACACACACACTCACTCACTCACTCACACTCACACTCACTCACACACAGACACACACACCCACACTCACACACAGACACACACACACTCACATGCACACACACTCACTCACTCACTCACTCACTCACACAGGCACACACATACACACACAGACAGACATACAAACACTCACACTCACTCACACACACACTCACTCACTCACTCACACTCACACTCACTCACACACAGACACACACACCCACACTCACTCACTCACACAGGCACACACATACACACGCGCACACACACAAGACACACACAGACAGACATACAAACACTCACACTCACTCACACACAGACACACACACACCCACACACACACACTCACTCACACACACACACTCACTCACTCACACACACACTCACTCACTCACACACAGACACACACACAGACACTCACTCACTCACACACACACTCACTCACACAAAGACACTCACACACACACTCACTCACTCACACACACACTCACTCACTCACAGACACACACACTCACACACACTCACTCACTCACACAGGCACACACATACACACGCGCACACACACAAGACACACACAGACAGACATACAAACACTCACTCACACACAGACACACACACCCACACACACACTCACTCACACACACACTCACTCACTCACACACACACTCACTCACACAGACACACACACACACACTCACACACACACACACACACACACTCACTCACAGACACACACACACTCACTCACTCACTTACACACACTCACTCACTCACAGACACACACACACACTCACTCACACACACACACAGACACACACACACTCACTCACTCACAGACACACACATACACACGCACACACTCACAAGATACACTCACTCACACACACAGACATACACACACACTCACACTCACACACAAATACTCACTCACACAGACAGACACACACACACACACACAATTCTCAAGTATTATTGGCACTCTATCTCCATTCTCTCATACTCTCCCAGAACATATTTCTCCCATAATTTGCTTCTGTGTAATTCCCCACTCCCAAATCTTGCTGCTCTGTGCACCTCCCTCCATCTCCAGCAGAGGGTGGTCTTGGTCAGTAAGACGTGTCTGACACAATATGTCTCACGCAGTCTCTCGGTTTTTGATACTCTCTCAGTCTGTCTCAGACTTGGTTGTAGTGTTATCTCTTCCTTTCATGGTCTCTTATGCTCTGTGTATCACCATCACTGTACCCCTCTCACTGACCTTGCTGCTCTGTGACTCTCTCCTACAATTTCCTGCTCTCCTTTTCTCTCTCTTTTTGCTTCATCTCTTCCTCTCTGTCTTACTTCTATATCCTACACTCACTCTCTTCCAGACCATGATTCTCCTGCAGATATCCAGATCAGGAAACAGGTGAGAGTTACTGAGCCTCAGCTCATCACACCTGATCAAAGAAAACCATCTAAATACAGTCACTGCAAATAATGTGAAATTACATTAAATGATTTAATGTGTGGTACAAAATACGACAAACAAGTACAACTCTGCACCACACACTGATTAAACACTTAGTTGCCCATCCTGATTTCTCTCCCATTTCCCATTGATGTTTAACTCTGCAGTTTCCTATAATTCTAAACACACTTGTTCTCTAAATATAGAATATGATATTCATCCAGCCCTGGTTGTAACAATAAAGCTCCATATTTTTAGTTATACAGTACTGACCACACACTCGCTCACCCTGTTTACACTGATCACATATTCTCTCAACCCCAGTTATATGATCAATAGGTTTCAATAGGTAAATTTAATGCCAGGGAAACGTATATAATACACAGTACATCCTAAAATTCTTATTCTTCGCAAACATCCACGAAAACGCAGGAGTGCCCCAAAGAATGAATGACAGTTAAATGTTAGAACCCACATCAATTCCCCCCTCCCATGCACAAGCAGCAGCAAGCAACGAACTCTCTCCCCACCAGCAAAAAAGCATCAGCATTCTCCACCAAGCACTCAAAGCATCAATAAAGACACAGACTTGCAGTATCCCAAAGACTACTCATTCAGCCGGCATTCGACATACCATAGGCTCTCTCTCTCTCCCTAATAAGGGAAAAAGAGATGTCCCCATTTCACACACTGTTCCAGAGGAACAACCAATCTCCTAGAAGAACTCAAATGTTGGAAGGGATTTGTGGAAGTTACAGGTGGAGACCCTACATACTTATGCCACACGTTTCCAGCCCTGGTTAAACTGGGGCCAATGTTCTTACTCAGCTGCTTCATTTGTCTATTCACTTGAGGATGTGTGCCCTGTTCCCAAAGACTATCTCCCCATTACCTATATAACCATATAATAATTACAGCACAGAAACAGGCCATCTCAGCCCTTCTAGTCCGTGCTGAACGCTTACTCTCACCTAATCCCACTGACCCACACTCAGCCCATAACACTGCATTCCTTTCCTGTCCACTCTCTGAGTAAAGAAATTCCCCCTCATGTTACCCTTAAACTTTTGCCCCCTAACTCTCAAATCATGTCCTCTTGTTTCAATCTCCCCTACTCTCAATGGAAAAAGCCTATCCACGCCAACTCTATCTATCCCCCTCATAATTTTAAATACCTCTATCAAGTCCCCCCTCAACCTTCTATGCTCCAAAGAATAAAGACCTAACTTGTTCAATCTTTCCCTGTAACTTAGGTGCTGAAACCCAGGTAACATTCTAGTAAATCTTCTCTGTACTCTCTCTATTTTGTTGACATCTTTCCTATAATTCAGTGACCAGAACTGTACAGAATACTCCAAATTCGGCCTTACCAATGCCTTGTACAATTTTAACATTACATCCCAACTCCTATACTCAATGCTCTGATTTATAAAGGCCAATATACCAAAAGCTTTCTTCACCACCCTATCCACATGAGATTCCACCTTCAGGGAACTATTCCTAGATCACACTGTTCTACTCCATTCTTCAATGCCCTACCATTTACCATGTATGTCCTATTTGGATTATTCCTACCAAAATGTAGCACCTCACACTTATCTGCATTGAACTCCATCTGCCATCACTCAGCCCACTCTTCTAACTGGCCTAAATCTCTCTGCAAACTTTGAAAACCTACTTCATTATCCACAACACCACCTACCTTAATATAATCTGCATACTTACTAATCCAATTTACCATCCATCATCCAGATCATTAATGTATATGACAAACAACATTGGACCCACTACAGATCCCTAAGGCACACCACTAGTCACCGGCCTCCAACCTGACAAACAGTTATCCACCACTACTCTCTGGCATCTCCCATCCAGCCACTGTTGAATCCATTTTACTACTTCAATATTAATACCTAATGATTGAACCTTCCTAACTAACCTTCCGTGCAGAACCTTGTCAAAGGCCTTACTGAAGTCCATATAGACAACATCCACTGCTTTACCCTCGTCAACTTTCCTCGTAACCTCTTCAAAAAACTCAATAAGATTTATCAAACATGACCTTCCACGCACAAATCCATGTTGACTGTTCCTAATCAGACCCAGTCTATCCAGATAATTATATATACCATCTCTAAGAATACTTTCCATTAATTTACCCACCACTGACATCAAACTGACAGGCCTATAATTGCTAGGTTTACTCTTAGAACCCTTTTTAAACAATGGAACCACATGAGCAATACACCAATCCTCCGGCACCATTCCCATTTCTAATGACATTTGAAATATTTCTGTCAGCACCTCTGCTATTTCTACACTAACCTCCCTCAAGGTTCTAGGGAATATCCTGTCAGGACCCGGAGATTTATCCACTTTTATATTCCTTAAAAGCACCAGTACTTCCTCCTCTTTAATCGTTATAGTTTCCATAACTTCCCTACTTGTTTCCTTTACCTTACACAATTCAATATCCTTCTCCTTAGTGAATACCGAAGAAAAGAAATTCTTCAAAATCTCCCCAATCTCTTTCGGCTCCACACATAGCTGTCCACTCTGATTCTCTAAGGGACCAATTTAAAATTACCTGAAATTAAAATATTTCGAGATCAATATCTCAATCAGAATCAGGTTTAATATCATCAGCATATGTCATGAAATTTGTTAACTTTGTAGCAGCAGTACAATATAATGCATGATAATACCAAGATATAAATTAAATTGCAGTAGATGTGTATATATATAGTTCAACTAAATAAATAGTTCAAAGAATTGGAAATGAAAAAGTAGAGAGGTCATGTTCATGGGTTCAATATCCATTCAGAAATCAGATGGCAGAGGGGAAAAAAGCAGTTCCTGAATCATTGAGTGTGAGTGTGTGCCTTCTGTACCTCCCTCCCGATGGTAGCAATGAGAAGATGGCATGTCCTAAGTGTTGGGTGTCCTTAATGATGGGCACGGTCTTTCTGAGGCACCACTCCTTGAAGATATCCTGGATACTTCAGAGGCTAGTGCCTATAATGGAACTGACCAAGTTTACAACTCTACGCAGTTTACTTCGATCCTGTGCAGTAGCATCGCACTCCCCCCTCCCTATACCAGATGGTGATGCAGCTGATCAAAATGCTCTTCACAGTACATCTGTAGAAATATCTGAGTATTTTGGTAACATACCATATCTCCTTTAATTCCTAATGAAATATAGCCACTGTCTTGCCTTCTTTGTAGCAGAATCAATATGTTGGGTCTAGGTTAGGTCCTCAGGGATATTAACATCCAGGAACTTGAAATTGCTCACTCTCTCCAGTTCTGATCCCTCTATGATGACTTCTGTGTGTTCCCTTGTCTTAACCTTTCAGAAGTCCACAATCAGTTCTTTGGTCTTGCTGACATTGAATGTAAGGTTGTTTCTGCAACACCACTCAACTAGCTGGTATATCTCACTCCTGTACACCCTTTCATCACTATCTGAGATTCTACCAAAAACGGTTGCATTGTCAGCAAAGTTATAATTGGGAGTTGAGCTCTGCCAAGTCACACACTCAAGGGTGTAGAGAGGGCAGAACAGTGGGCTAAGCACACATACCTGAGATGTGCCAGTGTTGATTGTCAGCAAGATGGAGCTGTTATTTCCAATCTGCACAGATAGTGGTCTTACTGTTATGAAGTCAAAGATCCAGTTGCAGAAGGAGGTGCAGAGGATTATGTTTTAAAGCTTTTTGATCAGAACTGCAGGAACTCTGAGCTGTAGTCAATAAACAGCATTTGTATTGTCCAGGTGACCCAAGGCCACATGAGAGCCAGTGAGATTGTGTCTGCCATAGAGCTATTGTGATGACAGGGAAATTGCAAATTACTATATGGGGCTTTAAGCAGTAGCTACAGCTAGCTGATGTGTCCCGACATGGCATTTGCATGTGTGGGGCTGACATGTCATGTGTGCTTACGGAGATCAGAAGTCACTGCTTTGCCTGTAGGAGTGGACTGATCACATTCAAATTGCATGTCTTCTATTGCTCATTCTCCCTGCTTTTTATCCCACTGGTAAAATCCTACAGCAAAACTACAAGTCTCTTGTACAAGACCCACTGACTTGGAACCAACCTTTCTCCTGCTTACATATCCAATTTTGTTTTCTGCATATTCATGTTAATTTACAAACAGGTTCTACCACTCCTCTGCACATGAAAGGGTGTATGGAAACCAGCCTACCTCTAAATGGCCCATCTGGAGTGCATGAGTGCCACAAGTGCGGAGCAAGGGTGGACCCAAATGCAGGACGCAAACATGTTTTGTAGGGTTAACTAAATAGAGTTTATTAATAATTACAAGAAAATCCCTGATGCAAGGATAGAACAGAGAGAAATCAAGGAGAGAGCAAAGCGGAAGTAGGAATAGGTGTAATGGACTAGGGACTCAGGCCCTGGACTTAGGCTGGGTCTCAGGGTCTTGGCTAGGAACTCAGGGACCCGGACTTGGACTTGGAACACGGACCTCAGACCCAGGACTCAGAACACGGACTTGGGACTTGATACTTGGAACTCAGGACCCAGACATGGACTTGATACTTGGAACTCGGGACCCAGACATGGACTTGATACTTGGAACTCAGGACCCAGACATGGACTTGATACTTGGAACTCGGGACCCAGACATGGACTTGATACTTGGAACTCGGGACCCAGACATGGACTTGATACTTGGACTTCGGGACCCCGGCCTTGATACTTGAACCTTGGCGCTTGGACTTGAACCACGAAACCTGGTCTTGCACTTGGACAAGAAGAGACAGTTCCCAACTCAGGGTAGCGGCAAACAGCTGGGCCAACCCTGTGGAGGCGAGGACAAGAAACACTGAGCCAGGGCTCCTCCTTGGACACAGGACAGAGTCGGGATTCTTTTTGACACAGGGTCAGGACCCTTCTAGGGCACAGGGCCTGTGGTAAACTATGTATACCTGTCTGGATATGCCCCTCTGTTGACTGCTCCTGTGGCTCCTCCCACAGACCCCTGTATAAAGGTGATTGGAGGCACTGCTCCTCCCTCAGTCTCTGAGATGCTGTGCTCCCTTTTGCTGCTAATAAAAGCCTATCGTTCACCTCCCATCTCCGAGAGTTATTGATGGTGCATCAATTTTGTTAGCAGCAATTTTAAAACATGGAGAGTATTTTACGACCCGACAGATTGGATCTCGACCCTCATACCCAGGAAGCCGGTGATGCTTTCAAACTCTGGCTAGCATGCTTCAAATCGTACCTGGAGGAGATTCATGTGACCGACCCTGCCACGATGCACAGGGTTCTCTTCTCCAGAGTCAGTGCAAGGGTCTACTCCATGATCAGAGACCAAACGGACTACCAGGGTGCGATGGATGCCCTCAAAAGACAATACTGGCGGCCGGTGAACACCGTCTATGTAAGACATCGCTTAGTGACACGGCGGCAGTGGGCCGGAGAGTCGAGCGCTGAGTTTGTCCTGGCCCTACAGACACTCATGCGGGCCTGTGACTGCAGGGGACTGACGGCGGAACAGCATGCGGAGCTGCTAGTAAGATACACCTTCGTTACGGGGATCAGGTCAGTGTACATGCGCCAGCAGCTGCTGGAACATGCCGATCTTACCTTACATTCGGCGATCGAGCTGGCTGACACACTGGAGGCTGCTCTGCACAACACTGACGCTGTCCAGGCGCGCGATCTCCCGCCGACCCCGTGGACGCTGCAGACCCCGCAACCTGCCGGCGAATCGACCTCGGCTGCTGCCAGTCGCAAGTCCACGCAGTGTTACTTCTGCGGACTCGAAAAGCATCCCCGAAAACGCTGCCCAGCCCGAGAAACTACCTGCTCCAGCTGCGGAAAGAAGGGCCACTTCGCCAAGGCCTGTAAGTCCAAACCACAAGCGGGGTCGAGCAGGACCGCATGCGAGGCATGGGGACGGCCATCTTGGTCACCACCATCTTGCCTGCCCGCCACGTGCGACCCACGGGTGCTTACCAGGCACCAAGACGGTGATTCAACTCTGGCCTCCGTGACCCTCGACCAAAGTGCTCCACACCAGCTCGCAAGGTCAATGATGGACATCCTGGTGCAGGGACACAGGACTAGCTGCCTGTTTGACACGGGCAGCACTGAGAGTTTTATTCACCCGGATACGGTGCAACGCTGCGGACTCGTGACACGGCCGGTAAGCCAGAAGGTCACCATGGCTTCTGGATCGCATTCCACAGACATCTGGGGGGGTTGTGTAGCGACACTGGTGGTGCAGGGCACAGAATATTGGGACTTTGCGTTACTGGTCATGCCTCAACTGCGTGCCCCTGTGCTATAGGGGCTCGACTTCCAGAGCCACCTGAAAAGTGTGACAATGGAGTATGATGGGCCCCACCCACCAATCACTGTCAGAAATCCTTGGTTCTGTGGGGCTTCATCATATACCATGTTACTGACCACACACACACCGACCCGCACATCCCACCCAGCACCATGCCAACAGCCACGCTACTGACACCACTTGCAGCCTCTCCACCCTCAAGATCCCTCCCCCACCACTGTTCGCCAAACTGACCCCCGACTGTAAACCTGTGGCAACTAAAAGCAGGAGGTACAGCGCGGGGGACAGGGCCTTCATTCAGTCGGAGTTGCAGCAGCTGCTCAGGGAGGGAACCATTGAGCCAAGTACTTGGAGGGCCCAGGTGGTCGTTGTTTGGAATGGGCAGAAAAATAGGATGGTCGTGGACTATAGCCAGACCATCAATAGGTTCACGCAGCTTGACGCATACCCCCTACCCTGCATCGTGGATGTGGTCAATCAGATAGCTCAGTACAAGGTGTACTCGACCATAGACCTGAAATCCGCTTACCACCAGCTCCCCATCCGCCCGGAGGACCGCCCCTACACCACCTTTGAGGCAGGCGGCAGGCTCTATCACTTCCTGCGCGTCCCCTTCGGTGTCACGAATGGTGTCTCTGTCTTCCAGAGGGAAATGGACCGGATGGTGGACCAGTGCCAACTGAAGGCCACGTTCCCATATCTGGATAACATCACTATCTGTGGTCACGACTTGCAGGATCACGATGCCAACCTCCAACGATTTTTCCAAGTGGCCAAAGCTCTTAACCTTACCTATAACAGGGACAAGTGTGTGTTCGGAACCACCTGAATTGCTATCCTTGGGTATGTCGTGGAGAACGGGGTCATTGGCCCTGACCCTGACCGTATGCGCCCCCTGTTGGAACTCCCTCTTCCCACCACCCTCAGAGCCCTCAAACGGTGCCTGGGCTTCTTTTCCTATTATGCCCAATGGGTCTCTCACTACGCAGACAAGGCCCGCACCCTGATCAAGTCCACCGCATTTTCCCTCTCAGCCGAGGCCCACGCGGCCTTCAGCCGCATTAAAGGGGACATTGCCAAAGCAGCGATGCATGCAGTGGACGAGACCATTCCCTTCCAAGTAGAGAGTGATGTCTCCGACTTCGCGCTGGCTGCTACCCTCAATCAGGCAGGAAGGCTAGTAGCATTCTTCTCTCGTACCCTTCAAGGCCCTGAAATTCGGCACTCCGTGGTGGAGAAAGAAGCCCAGGCCATAGTGGAAGCTATTAGGCACTGGAGGCACTATCTCGCCGGCAAAAGGTTCACCTTGCTGACCGACCAGCGCTCAGTTGCGTTCATGTTTAGCAACCAACAGCGGGGCAAAATCAAAAATGATAAAATTTTGAGGTGGAGAATAGAACTCTCCACCTACAACTATGACATCCTGTACCAGCCTGGAAGGCTCAATGAGCCCCCTGATGCCCTATCCCAGGGAGCATGTGCCAGTGAGCAGCTCGACCGGCTATATGCCCTCCATGCAGATCTTTGCCACCCGGGGGTCACCCGACTTTACCATTTCGTGAAAGCCCGGAACCTGCCTTACTCCCTTGAGGAAATCAGGCCAATGACCAGGGACTGCCAAGTCTGCGCTGAGTGCAAACTGCACTTCTACTGTCCTGAAAAGGCGCAATTTATCAAGGCCACCCGCCTCTTTGAGCGACTGAGCGTCGACTTTAAGAGCCCCCTTCCCTCCACCAACCACAATGTGTACTTTCTCAACATAATCGATGAGTACACACGGTTCCCTTTTGCCATCCCCTGCCCCGATACCACTGCCACATCCGTCATAAAAGCCCTGCGCCAGCTCTTCACACTGTTCGGATATCCCCGCTATATCCACAGTGATAGAGGGTCCTCGTTTATGAGTGATGAGCTGTGCCAGTACCTGCTGGCTTGGGGTATTGCTACTAGTAGGACCACGAGCTATAATCCCCAGGGGAATGGACAGGTGGAGAGGGAGAATGCCACTGTGTGGAAGGCCACACTCCTAGCCCTTAGGTCAAAGGGATTGCCGGTCTCTCGCTGGCAGGAGGTCCTCCCCGAGGCGCTCCACTTCATCCGTTCCCTGTTATGCACGTCCACCAATGCCACCCCTCATGAGCGACTCTTCTCTTTTCCCAGGAAGTCTGCCACTGGGACCACCCTACTGGCTTGGCTGATGTCCCCAGGGCCAGTGCTGCTCCGGAAACATGCGAGGAGCAATAAATACACCCCGATGGTCGAGAGGGTTCACCTACTTCATGCGAACCCCCAGTATGCCTACATGGTCTTGCCTGATGGGTGGGAGGACACAGTCTCCGTCCGCGACCTGGCGCCCACAGGAGCACCAGACCCCTACCCCAAACACTCCACAGTGACTATGAACCCTGTACCCACCAATGTATATACCCACGAGACACCGCGCACGCCAAGCCCTACACAGACTCCTCACGACACTCCCACGCATGAGGGGTTACTGACGCCTAACAGGCTGGCACCTCAAGTCGGGCCAGAGCCAGCACAACCACCGTCACCAGTGCAATCACCTCCGTCACCGGTGCAATCACCACCAGTGCTACGTAGACCGCCTGATAGACTTAACCTGTAAATATACTTGTAAGAAACTTCGCCCCGTGGGGACTCTCTTTTAAAACAAAGGGGAGGGGGTGAATGTGTAAAACTATGTATACCTGTCTGGATATGCCCCTCTGCTGACTGCTCCTGTGGCTCCTCCCACAGACCTCTGTATAAAGGCGATTGGAGGCACTGCTCCTCCCTCAGTCTCCGAGATGCTGTGCTCCCTTTTGCTGCTAATAAAAGCCTATCGTTCACCTCCCGTCTCCGAGAGTTATTGATGGTGCATCAGGGCCGGGACCCCTTTTTGACACAGGACATGGAGACGGAGACCACACAATGATAGACAGTTCTTTATCTGGACACAAGTTTGCTCCAAGCAGCGGTGAGCTCTTGACTCACCCCGGCAGGTTAACTTTGATGGACCTGCTCTGGCGAGGGAAGGCACTTGCTTCAGGGAGGAGACTTGGCTTGCTCCAACAAGAAACTTAGTTGGTTCCAGCAAGAAACATAGTTGGCTCTGGCAAGATGACTTTGGCTCGCACCCATCCCCCTGCCACATTAGTTTAAAGCCTCCTGATCAGCAGTAGCAAACGCTCCCCATAGGACATTGGTTCTAGTCCAGCCCAGGTGCAGACCGTCCTGTTTATACCGGTCCCACCTCCCCCAGAACTGGTTCCAATGCCCCAGAAATTTGAATCCCTCCCCCTTGCACCATATTTCAAGCCACGTATTCATCTGAAATATCCTCCTATTTCTACTCTGATTAGCACGTGGCACAGGTAGTAATCCAGAGATTATTATCTTTGTGGTCCTACTTTTTAGTTTATCTCCTAACTCCCTAAATTCACCTTGTAGGACCTCATCCCGTTTTTTACCTATATCGTTGGTACCTATGTGCACCATGACCACTGGCTGTCCACCCTCCCATTCCAGAATGTCCTGCAGCCGCTCAGAGACATCCTTGACCTTTGCACCAGGGAGGCAACATACCATCCTGGAGTCTCATTTGCGGCCACAGAAACGCCTATCTATTCCCCTTACAATCGAATCCCCTATCACTATAGCTCTCCCACTCCTTTTCCTTCCCTCCTGTGCTGCAGAGCCACCCATGTGCAATGAACTCGGCTGCCGCTGCCTTCCCCTGATGAGACATCTCCCCCAACAGTATCCAAAACAGTATATCTGTTTAGGAGGGAGATGACCTCAGGGGACTCCTGCACTATCTGCCTATTGCTACACTGTCTAGTGGCCACCCCTTCCCTTTCTGCCTGTGTAGCCTTTACCTGCGGTGTGGCCAACTCACTGAACATGCTACTCATGACTTTCTCAGCATCGCGGATGCTCCAGTATGAATCCAATCGCAGCTCCAGATGCTCAATGTGGTCTGCCAGAAGCTGCAGTTGGACATACTTCCTGCACACATAGTCATCAGGGACACTGGAAGTATCCCTGATTTCCCACATGATGCAGGATGAACAAACCACAGGGCCAATCTCAGCTGCCATGACCTACCCAATACTTGCCTCAACTTTTGAAACTTTCTCCTTTGAAAGGAACTTACCCAGCCTTACCTCACTTGGAGTGAAGCTCGTCCTCAGCCTCTTCTCGTCGAAGCCTCTCGAGTCAAAGCCTCAAATCTCCACTCCTTCACTGGCCGCTTTCTCATAAGGCATGCTCCCCAATCCAGGCAACATCCTTGTAAATCTCCTCTGCACCTTTTCTATGGCTTCCACATCCTTCCTGTAGTGAGGCGACCAGAACTGAGCACAGTACTCCAAGTGGGGTCTGACCAGGGTCCTATATAGCTGCAACGTTACCTCGCGGCTCCTAAATTCAATTCCACGATTGATGAAGGCCAATTCTCCCCTACCCTCCATTCCCCTGCCCATTCTTCGCTCCATCTCGGCAGTCAGTGTGGTGAATGTTTGTTGTGCTCTATTAAAGTTAGAAAATCTCTAGGTAAGGTGATCCAAACCACACAGTACTCCAGGTGCAGTCACATTAAGGCTCCATACAATAACTGTATAGTGCTTTTACTCCCATATTCAATCCTGTAGTCATCAAATCTGACATGCTACTTGCCTGCCTAATTATTTGTTACATTTGCACATTGACCTTATGTGATTTGTTTACACAGTCCCCTTGAACCTCAACATTACCCAATCTTTTCTGTTCTGTGCAGCCAAGTTCACATTTTCCCACATGTTGATTTGTTACATTCTTGCCCACTCACTCTGCTAATCCGTATCCCCTTGAAGACTAGTCTTCCTCCTAATTTACAATTCCACCTCATTTTGTGTCAAGAAACTTGAAAATATAGCATTTGATCCCTTCAGTTAAATCACGGATAATGATCATGAATATGTCAATAGATAGATCCATTTATTCCCACCCTTTAAATTGTCTGATAAGCTATTCTCAATCTTAGTAATGTATACAAATGACCTGGATGAAAATGTAGGTGTGTGGGTAAGTAAATTTGTGGATGATACCAAGATTGGTGGAGTTGTGGATAGTGTAGAAGACTGGCAAAGTATACAGCAGGATATAGCTCAGTTGCAGATATGGGCTGAGAAATGGCAGAATAAGTTCAACCCAGATAAATGTGTGGTGTTGCACCTCAGCAGGGCAAATTCAAGGAGACAGTACACTGTTAAGGACAAGGTCCTTCACAGTGTTTCTGAGCAGAGAGATCTTGAGATCTGGAAGTTATGCTACAACTTCAGGTTAGGCCACATCTGGAGTATTGCGTCCATTTCTGATTGCCCCACTATAGGAAGGATGGTGAGGCTTTGGAGAGGGTGCAGAAGAGGTTTACCAGGATGCTGCTTTATAACCATATAACAATTACAGCACGGAAACAGGCCATCTCGGCCCTTCTAGTCCATGCCGAACGCTTACTCTCACCTAGTCCCACTGACCCGCACTCAGCCCATTCCTTTCCTGTCCATATACCTATCCAATTTTTTTTAAATGACAAAATCGAACCTGCCTCTACCACTTCCACTGGAAGCTCGTTCCACACAGCTTCCACTCTCTGAGTAAAGAAGTTCCCCCTCGTGTTACCCCTAAACTTTTGCCCCCTTAACTCTCAACTCATGTCCTCTTGTTTGAATCTCCCCTACTCTCAATGGAAAAAGCCTATCCACATCAACTCTATCTATCCCCCTCATAATTTTAAATACCTCTACCAAATCCCCCCTCAACCTGCTACGCTCCAAAGAATAAAGACCTAACTTGTTCAATCTTTCCCTGTAACTTAGGTGCTGAAACCCAGGTAACATTCTAGTAAATCTTCTCTGTACTCTCTCTATTTTGTTGACATCTTTCCTATAATTTGGTGACCAGAACTGTACACAATACTCCAAATTTGGCCTCACCAATGCCTTGTACAATTTTAGCATTACATCCCAACTCCTATACTCAATGCTCTGATTTATAAAGGCCAGCATACCAAAAGCTTTCTTCACCACCCTATCCACATGAGATTCCACCTTCAGGGAACTATGCACCATTATTCCTAGATCATTCTGTTCTACTGCATTCCTCAATGCCCTACCATTTACCATGTATGTCCTATTTGGATTATTCCTACCAAAATGTAGCACCTCACACTTATCAGCATTAAAGTCCATCTGCCATCTTTCAGCCCACTCTTCTAACTGGCCTAAATCTCTCTGCAAGCTTTGAAAACCTACTTCATTATCCACAACGCCACCTATCTTAGTATCATCTGCATACTTACTAATCCAATTTACCACCCCATCATCCAGATCATTAATGTATATGACAAACAACATTGGACCCAGTACAGATCCCTGAGGCACACCACTAGTCACCGGCCTCCAACCTGACAAACAGTTATCCACCACTACTCTCTGGCATCTCCCATCCAGCCACTGTTGAATCCATTTTACTACTTCAGTATTAATACCTAACGATTGAACCTTCCTAACAAACCTTCCATGCGGAACCTTGTCAAAGGCCTAAAAAAGGCCTTATTTAGAGGGTATGTGCTATCATGGATAAACTTGGATTGTTTTCTCTGGAGTTTTGGAGACTGAGGGGGGATCTGATGAAGGTTTACAAGATTATGAGAGGCATAGATAGAGAGGACAGGGAGTATCTGCTTCCCAGGGTTGAAATGTCTGAAACCAGAGGGCATAGATTGAAGATGAGAGGCGGTAGGTTCAAGAGAGATGTGAGCAGTAAGTTTTTTTTACTGAGAGAGTCATGGGTGCCTGGAATGCACTGCCTGATATGGTGGTAGAGGCAAATACGTAGGAGGCTTTTAAGAGATGTTTAGATAGGCACATGGATGTGAGGAAGATGGAAGGATATGGACATTCTATAGGTAGGAGGGATTAGTGTTTGGGTGCTTTTGATTTGCTGTTTAGCTGGTTTGGCACAACATTGTGGGCCGAATGGCCTGTTCCTGTGTTGTACTCTTCTATGTTCTCTATAGTTTTGTGTGACTGTACGTTTATTGCAATCTTACATGTAATGTTTATTCCAAGTGTTAGGTATGACAGTTGGCATTGTGTTTTGTATCCTTGGCCCCAGAGGAATGCAGTTTCATTTGGCTCTATTCATGGGTATTCATGTATGGTTGAATAATAATTTAACCTGATCTTGAACTTATAATACCAATCTAAAGGTACAGGAAGCAGGTAACTTTGTGGCTAGCACAGGAGGAAAGGGGATAGGCAGCTAGCGCAGGAAATCCCTATCATTATTCCATTCAATTATAAGCACACTGCTTTAGGTACTGTTGGGGTAAGATGACCTAGAAGAGGAAAGCCACAATGGTCAGGTCTCTGGCACTAAGTTTGGCAGAAGGGCAGGGAGAAGAAGGAGTGAGCTGTAGTGATAGGGGATTCATTGGTTACAGAAGCAGACAGGAGTTTCTGTAGTTGAGAATGTGATTCCTGGATGGTACTGCATGCTGCCTCTCAGGTGACAGGGTCAGGGGCATCTCGGATCGAGTCGGTAGAATGTTTTAGTGGGAGGGTAAGCAGCCAGAGATCGTGGTCCACGTTGGTATGAATGACATTGGTGGGCAGTATGATGAGGTCCTGCAAAGTAAGCTCAGGGAGTTAGATGCTAAGGTAAAGGACAGTACCTCTAGGGTTGTGATATCAGGATTGCTACCCATCTCATGTACTGGTGAGGCCAGAAAATGGAAGATAATACAGTTGACCATATAGCTAAGGAAGTGGTAAGGGTGTTGAGGTAAGATGTATCTCTAATGATGCAGATGTAAGACACTCTTTCCTTCCGTTAGCCTGCAGGTCACCCTTGGGAAAAGTGTAGAACCTGTTTAGCCCCCTGATCAGGGTCACATGAAGCCATGGGAGATGGTTGTGTGAGCAGCCGGTGCGCATCACAAATCTTGATTATGTGACCACTGACATCTGGCAGGCAGTCTCTGAAGAATACTGTTAATGGCTGGGGTCACCCATCTTGTAAAGACACTGCCCAGAAGAAGGCAATGGCAAAACACTTCCGTAGAAAAATTTGCCAAGTCATAGTCATGGAAAGACCATGATCACCTATGTCATGTGACATGGCACATCATGAATGAATGAATGAAGTGGTGCAGGAGTGAGGGCTTCAGATTTTAGGATCATTGGCTGTCTTTCAGAGAAGGGGAGACAAATGGGATGGTTTGCACCTGAGCTGGAGTAGAACTGGAAGTTTTGCTAGTGTTGCTCCTGGGGGTTTAAACTAGAATTGCTGGGGGGGGTGGGGGTGGGAAACAGAGTGCCAGGGTAGGTAGCGGAATGGTTGTGGGAAAAGGTGTTGTTAAGCATACATACAAAGACAGGTGTCAAGAAGTTTGAACACGACGGGAATAATGTTCTGAGTTGTGTCTATTTTAATGCAAGGGGTATTGTTGGAAAGGCAGATGAACTTAGAGCATGGATCAGCATGTGAAATTATAACAATGTAGTCATTAGTGAGTCCTAAGGGGCAGGATCTCAGCTCAATATTCTGAGGCTTCTGTTGTTCTAGATATGATAGAGCAGGAGGGATTAAAGGGAGAGATGTGGCATTACTAGTCAGGGAAAATAACACAGCAGTGCTCAGGCGGACGGACTGGAAAGTTCATCTACTCAGGCTATATGGGTGCAACTGAAGAATAAGAAAATGATGACCCTGATAATGTGATTATATTATCAACCACTCAATAGTCAAAGGGATTTAAAGGAGCAAATTCATAGAAAAATCACTGACAGTTCTGATGGCAGGTGATTTTAACCTTCCACTCGCTGACTAGGACTCTCATACTGTAAAAGGGCCATATGGATAGAGTTTGTCAAAGGTGTTCAGTATTGAGAACAAAAGGAAAACAAGGTTCACAATTGGTCCATTTGAAGATCATCATGGACGTCTGTGCATGAAGCTGGAACTTAGGAAATCTTAAATTGAATTTTTGTAACTGTATTTGCTGTGGAGATGGACATAGAATCTATAGAACTGAGGGAAATCGGCAGGGAGGTCATGGACTGTATACGGATTACAGAGGAGGAACTGTTTGCTGACTTGAGACAAATTAGGGTGGATAACTCACCAGAACCTGTCCAGGTGTTTACTCAGACCCTGTGGGAGGGTAGAGCAGAAACTGCAATGGCCTTAACAGAATTATTTCAAACATCCTTAGCCACGGTGAGCTGCCGGAGAAGTGGAAGATAGTTAATGTTCTTGAAGTGCCGGAGGTTTAAGACCCATTGTCTCAGCTTGCTCCTGCCCCACCAAATTCATTTCTGCATACCTTGACACTGTTTTATCCCCCCTTGTTCAATCTCTTCCCACCTATGTTCGTGACACTTCTCACGCTTTGAATTTTTTCAATGATTTTAAGTTCCCTGGCCTCCACCGCCTTATTTTCACCATGGACGTCCAATCCCTATATACCTCCATCCCCCACCAGGAAGGTCTCAAAGCTCTTTGCTTCTTTTTGGATTCCAGACCTAACCAATTCCCCTCTACCACCACTCTCCTCCGTCTAGAGGAATTAGTTCTTACTCTCAATAATTTCTCCTTTGGCTCCTCCCACTTCCTCCAAACCAAAGGTGTAGCCATGGGCACCCGCATGGGTCCCAGTTATGCCTGCCTTTTTATTGGCTTTGTGGAACAGTCCATGTTCCAAGTCTATACGGGTATCCGTACCCCTCTTTTCCTTCGCTACATCGATGACTGCATTGGCGCTGCCTCCTGCAGGCATGCTGAGCTCGTTAATTTCATTAACTTTGCCTCCAACTTTCACCCTGCCTTCAAATTTACCTGGTGCATTTCTGACACCTCCCTCCCCTTTCTTGATCTTTCTGTTTCCATCTCTGGAGACGGCTTATTAACTGATATCTACTATAAGCCTACAGACTCTCACAGCTACCTGGACTATTCCTCTTCTGACCCTGTCTCTTGCAAAAATGCCATCCCCTTCTCACAATTCCTCCATCTCTGCTGCATCTGCTCTCTGGATGAGGCTTTTTATTCCAGGACGAAGGAGATGTCTTCCTTTTTTAAACAAAGGGGCTTCCCTTCTTCCACCATCAACTCTGTTCTCAAACGCATCTCTCCCATTTCCCGCACATCTGCCCTCACCCCATCCGCCCGCCACCCCACTTGGGATAGGGTTCCCCTTGTCCTCACCTACCACCCCACCAGCCTCCAGGTCCAACGTATAATTCTCCGTAACTTCCGCCACTTCCAACGGGATCCCACTACCAAGCACATCTTTCCCTCCCCCTTTCTTTATGCTTTCCACAGGGATTGCTCCCTACGCGACTCCCTTGTCCACTCGTTTCCCCCATCCCTTCCCACTGATCTCCCTCTGGGCACTTATCCTTGTAAGCGGAACAAGTGCTACACCTGCCCTTACACTTCCTCCCTCACCACCATTCAGGGCCCCAGACAGTCCTCCCAGGTGAGGCGTCACTTCACCTGTGAGTCGGCTGGTGTGGTATACTGCATCCGGTGCTCCCGGTGTGGCCTTTTATATATTGGTGAGACCCGACACAGACTGGGAGACCGTTTCGCTGAACACCTACGCTCTGTCCGCCAGAGAAAGCAGGATCTCCCAGTGGCCACACATTTTAATTCCACGTCCCATTCCCATTCTGATATGTCTATCCATGGCCTCCTCTACTGTCAAGATGAAGCCACACTCAGGTTGGAGGAACAACACCTTATATACCGGCTGGGTAGCCTCCAACCTGATGGCATGAACATTGACTTCTCTAACTTCCATTAATGCCACTCCTCCCCTTCTTACCCCATCCCTGACATACTTAGTTGTTTGTTTTTTTCTGTTCTCCAGATGGAGCCTGTTCTCCATCTCCCTCTGGTGCTCCCCTCCCCCTTTTCTTTCTTCCTAGGCCTCCCTTCCCATGATCCTTTCCCTTCTCCAGCTCTGTATCACTTTTGCCAATCACCTTTCCAGCTCTTAGCTTCATCCCACCCCTTCCGGTCTTCTCCTGTCATTTCGCATTCCCCCCTCCCCCTCCTACTTTCAAATCTCTTACTATCTTACCATTCAGTTAGTCCTGATGAAGGGTCTCGGCCCGAAATGTCGATAGCACTTCTCCCTATAGATGCTGCCTGGCCTGCTGGGTTCCAACAGCATTTTGTGTGTATTGTTTGAATTTCCAGCATCTGCAGATTTCCTTATGTTTGAGGTTTAAGACATTGGTTCTCAGTCCTGAAGAAGGGTCTCGAACCAAAATGTCGACTGGTTATTCTTTTCCATAGATGCTGCCTGACCTGCTTTGGATTTCCAGCATCTGCAGACAATCTCATAGTAATGTTATTCTGTTGTTTAAGAAAGGCTCTAAGAACAAGCAGGAAAATTCTAGTTCTGGATAAATAAGTATTTGGATAGATAACACCTGATTAGGGATAGATTTGATAGAGGTATACAAAATTAAGAGGGGTATAGACAGGGTAAGTGAAACCAGGCCTTTTCCACTTCAGTTGGGTGAAATTAAAACTAGAGGTCATTGGTTAAGGGTGAAAGGTGAAATGTTTCAGTGAACATGACAGGAGAAATTCTTAACTCAGAAGGTCACGTGAATGGATCAAGCTTCCAGCAGAAGTTGTGGATGTGGGTTCAATTCCAGCATTTAAGAGGTTTGGATAAGTATATGGATGGGAAAGGAATGGAGGACTATGATCCATGTGCAGGTTGATTCAACTAGGCAGAATAAAAGTTTGGCCCAGACATGATCCTCCTTACAGTAGGTCTATGAGTATACAATGACAATGGTCAAGTTCCCCTTGGTGATGTGGAGGAAGACCCACTACCCACCTCTCAGGCTTACACCTGGAGCATACAATGGCTGTGCTAACAAGGCAACTGCCACACAGATTCAGCTGCCTGGACTTGGTCCTGATCACTACTGTTGTCTGTGGAGTTTGCATGTTCTCTGTATCATTGCATAGGATTGCCCAAGCTAGTGAGATTCCTCACTGCCATGGTCCGGATCGGTTTCCCTTTAAATTTCCTTTGTTTGTGTTACGATCGGGACCGTTGACTCCTTGTTTCCCTTTAATTCCCTGTTTTCCTGTGTCCCTTGGGCTTGGTGATTAAAGGCAATTTACTCTCGACTGAACTGGCAGTTTATAAGTCTCCGGCTTTCAGCCGTTCGGCGCAAGAGCGTTAATGAAGTCACTGAAGTTAGTGCGAGCCAAAGTCATCTTGCCAGAGCCAACTATGTTTCTCGCTGGAACCAACTAAGTTTCTTGTTGGAGCAAGCCAAGTCTCCTCCCTGAAACAAGTGCCTTCCCTCGCCAGAGCAGGTCCATCAAAGTCAACCTGCCGGGGTGAGTCAAGAGCTCACCGCTGCTTGGAGCAAACTTGTGTCCAGATAAAGAACTGTCTATCATTGTGTGGTCTCCGTCTCCATGTCCTGTGTCAAAAAGGGGTCCCGGCCCTGATGCACCATCAATAACTCTCGGAGACGGGAGGTGAACGATAGGCTTTTATTAGCAGCAAAAGGGAGCACAGCATCTCGGAGACTGAGGGAGGAGCAGTGCCTCCAATCGCCTTTATACAGAGGTCTGTGGGAGGAGCCACAGGAGCAGTCAGCAGAGGGGCGTGTCCAGACAGGTATACATAGTTTTCCACATTCACCCCCCCTTTGTTTTAAAAGAGAGTCCCCACAGGGCGAAGTTTCTTACAAGTATATTTATAGGTTAAGTCTATCAGGCGGTCGAGTCTGTCGCTGCGATCTACGTAGCACCGGTGACGGTGGTTGTGCTGGCTCTGGCCTGACTTGAGGTGCCAGCCTGTTAGGCGTCAGTGATCCCCCATGCGTGTGCATGGTGCCTGGTATGGGAGTGTCGTGAGGAGGCTGTGTAGGGCTTGGCGTGCGCGGTGTCTCGTGGGTATATACATTGGTGGGTACAGGGTTCATAGTCACCGTGGAGTGTTCGGGGTAGGGGTCTTGTGCTCCTGTGGGGGCCAGGTCGCGGACGGAGACCGTGTCCTCCCACCCATCAGGCAAGACCACGTAGGCATACTGGGGGTTCGCATGAAATAGGTGAACCCTCTCGATCATCGGGGAGTATTTATTGCTCCTCGCATGTTTCCGGAGCAGCACTGGCCCTGGGGACGTCAGCCAAGCCAGTAGGGTGGTCCCAGTGGCAGACTTCCTGGGAAAAGAAAAGAGTCGCTCATGAGGGGTGGCATTGGTGGACGTGCATAACAGGGAGCGGATGGAGAGGAGCGCCTCGGGGAGAACCTCCTGCCAGCGAGAGACCGGCGGTCCCTTTGACCTAAGGGCTAGGAGTGTGGCCTTCCACACAGTGGCATTCTCCCTCTCCACCTGTCCATTCCCCTGGGGATTATAGCTCGTGGTCCTACTAGTAGCAATACCCCTAACCAGCAGGTACTGGCACAGCTCGTCACTCATAAACGAGGACCCTCTATCACTGTGGATATAGCAGGGATATCCGAACAGAGTGAAGAGCTGGCGCAGGGCTTTTATGACGGACGTGGCAGTGGTATCAGGGCAGGGGATGGCAAAGGGGAACCACGTGTACTCGTCGATTATGTTGAGAAAGTACACATTGCGGTTGGTGGAGGGAAGGGGGCTCTTAAAGTCGACACTCAGTCGCTCAAAGGGGCAGGTGGCCTTGACAAGTTGCGCCTTTTCAGGACAGTAGAAGTGCAGTTTGCACTAAGCGCAGACTTGGCAGTCCCTGGTCATCGTCCTGATTTCCTCAAGGGAGTAAGGCAGGTTCCGGGCTTTCATGAAATGGTAGAGTCGGGTGACCCCCGGGTGGCAAAGATCTGCATGGAGGGCGTATAGCCAGTCGAGCTGCGCGCTGGCACATGTTCCCCGGGATAGGGCATCAGGGGGCTCATTCAGCCTTCCAGGCTGGTACAGGATATCATAGTTGAAGGTGGAGAGTTCTATTCTCCACCTCAAAATTTTATCATTTTTGATTTTGCCCCGCTGTTGGTTGCTAAACATGAACGCAATTGAGCGCTGGTCGGTCAGCAAGGTGAACCGTTTGCCCAAGAAATAGTGGATGCATTAGTGATAATTTTTCAAAACTCCTTAGATTCTGGATTAGTTCCTGAGGATTGGAGGGTGGCTAATGTAACCCCACTTTTTAAAAAAGGAGGGAGAGAGAAACCGGGGAATTATAGACCGATTAGTCTGACATCGGTGGTGGGGAAAATGCTAGAGTCGGTTATCAAAGATGTGATAACAACACATTTGGAAAGAGGTGAAATCATCGGACAAAGTCAGCATGGATTTGTGAAAGGAAAATCATGTCTGACAAATCTTATAGAATTTTTTGAAGATGTAACTAGTAGAGTGGATAGGGGAGAGCCAGTGGATGTGGTATATTTAGATTTTCAAAAGGCTTTTGACAAGGTCCCACACAGGAGATTAGTGTGCAAAATTAAAGCACACGGTATTGGGGGTATGGTATTGATGTGGATAGAGAATTGGTTGGCAGACAGGAAGCAAAGAGTGGGAGTAAACGGGACCTTTTCAGAATGGCAAGCAGTGACTAGTGGGGTACCGCAAGGCTCAGTGCTGGGACCCCAGTTGTTTACAATATATATTAATGATTTAGACGAGGGAATTAAATGCAGCATCTCCAAGTTTGCGGATGACACGAAGCTGGGCGGCGGTATTAGCTGTGTGGAAGATGCTAAGAGGATGCAGGGTGACTTGGATAGGTTAGGTGAGTGGGCAAATTCATGGCAGATGCAATTTAATGTGGATAAATGTCAGGTTATCCACTTTGGTTGCAAGAACAGGAAAACAGATTATTATCTGAACGGTGGCCGATTAAGAAAAGGGGAGATGCAACAAGACCTGGGTGTCATTGTACACCGGTCATTGAAGGTGGGCATGCAGGTACAGCAGGCGGTGAAAAAGGCAAATGGTATGTTGGCATTCATAGCAAAAGGATTTGAGTACAGGAGCAGGGAGGTTCTACTGCAGTTGTACAAGGCCTTGGTGAGACCACACCTAGAATATTGTGTGCAGTTTTGGTCCCCTGATCTGAGGAAAGACATTCTTGCCATAGAGGGAGTACAGAGAAAGTTCACCAGATTGATTCCTGGGATGGCAGGACTTTCATATGAAGAAAGACTGGATCAACTAGGCTTATACTCACTGGAATTTAGAAGATTGAGGGGGTATCTTATTGAAACATATAAAATTCTAAAGGGATTGGACAGGCTAGATGCAGGAAGATTGTTTCCGATGTTGGGGAAGTCCAGAACAAGGGGTCACAGTTTAAGGATAAAGGGGAAGCCTTTTAGGACCGAGATGAGGAAAAACTTTTTCACACAGAGAGTGATGAATCTGTGGAATTCTCTGCCACAGGAAACAGTTGAGGCCGGTTCATTGGCTATATTTAAGAGGAAGTTAGACATGGCCCTTGTGGCTAAAGGGCTCGGGGGTATGATTAGTTGGATGATTAGCCATGATCATACTGAATGGCGGTGCAGGCTCGAAGGGCCAAATGGCCTACTCCTGCACCAATTTTCTATGTTTCTATGTTTCTAGAATAGTTGAGTAAACTCGGCCTTTTCTCCTTTGAGTGACGGAGGATGAAAGATGACCTGATAGAGGTGTATAAGATGATGAGAGGCATTGATTGTGTGGATAGTCAGAGGCTTTTCCCCAGGGCTGAAATGGTTGCCACAAGAGGACACAGGTTTAAGGTGCTGGGAGTAGGTACAGAGGAGATGTCAGGGGTAAGTTTTTTACTCAGAGAGTGGTGAGTGCATGGAATGGGCTGCTGGCAACAGTGGTGGAGGAAAATACGATATGGTCTTTTAAGAGACTTTTAGATAGGTACATGGAGCTTAGTAAAATAGAAGGCTATAGGTAAGCCTAGTAATTTCTGAGGTAGGGACATGCTTGGCACAACTTTGTGGGCCGAAGGGCCTGTATTGTGCTGTAGGATTTCTATGTTTCTAATAGAGTCAGAGGCTGGAAACAAGAGTCTGAAGGTGCTAGACACTATTAAGAAAGGTATTATGGATGAGGAGAATGGGACCATATTACGTGTTTGGGAGAGGTGGGTGGAAGAAACTGAACGGAGGTGTGATGTACTACAAAGAGAGATAAAGGAGAACAAAAAGATTGCATTACCTGAAACTGGAAAATTCAGTGTTGACAGCATTGGTTTGTAGACTATTTCATTGTGTGTCACACTAGTCAGCCATTCAACGTTCCTGACTTGACCCTTGTTTTTTACGAGGCCGAGTGGCTAGCTTGACGCTTAACCCCGCACAGATGGAAAATGTGCCCGGAGGGGGTGGGGCCGACTAGGTTCAAACTTGGGAGCCTTTGCTTCTGAACCACTGCATTACCAGCCAGCTGTTTGTAGACTATAACCATTGTAGACTATTTGTAGACTATTCTTCTAGCTTGCATTTGACTCAACCTGAAGAGGCTGAAGACAGACATGTTAACGTGAGAATGGGAGTATAAATGTCTTGCACTGAGAATGGGCACTGGGGACAGGACATGGGTATTCTGTAAAATGGTGGCCAGTCCATGCTTGCCTCACTGCCACATCAAGAGTCATAGTGTTATGTTTAGTATTTATTTAATATTGAGATGGAGAGAAAGTTGTATTCGAGAAACCAGCTACTTGCGCTGAGAAAGGCGCAAGTCAGTGTTGCGCAACAGATCCAGATCCCGAACGAAATTAAACGGAGGTTCCGCGGCTCCAGGGCTGGAAAACTGCGCAGGGATAAGTGGACGGAGATGAAGAAGCGTTATAAACCCGCTGTTCCTTCGGTCATTATGGGGAACGTGAACTCGCTGCCAAATAAATTGGATGAGCTAGCCTCACTAGTAAGGAATGTTAAAGCATACAAGGAATGCAGTTTAATGTGTTTTTCCGAAACATGGCTGACGGCTAACATCCCGGATGTAAATGTAGAATTACCTGGTTTTACTACGGTAAGATTTGACAGAGATGCCAAAAAGTGTGGGAAGAAGAAAGGAGGGGAACTACTGTCTACATTAACGTAAGATGGTGTAACCCCGGGCATGTGAGTACAAAGATCTCCGTTTGTGAAAGAGATATTGAGCTGATCGCCGTGAGTATGAGGCCATATTACCTGCCTCGAGAATTCGCAAGCGTCATTGTGGTGAATGTGTATGTCCCGCCGCGTGCAGACGCAACGGTAGCGTGTGACGTCATCAGCTCCGCTGTTGCTAGGCTTCAGACACAGCACCCTGAGGCACTGGTGTTAATTACAGGGGACTTCAACCATGTGACTTTGGACAAGACACTACCTGCTTTCTCCCAGTACGTGTATTGCTACACCAGGGGTAATAGGACTATTGACCTACTGTATGCAAACGTAGAGGAGGCATATAGTGCATCCCCACTGCCTTCATTGGGGAAAGCTGATCACAACCTGGTTTTGTTACAGCCCAGATATAAATCAATTGTGATGAGGCATCCCACTACCACACGCTCTTTCAGGAAGTGGACTCCTGAAGCTGAACAGGCCCTGAGAGACTGCTTCGGTACTACTAACTGGGATGTACTGCAAGGGGGGCTCTGTGAGGAGGTCACTGAATGCACAACGGACTATATTAACTTTTGTGTGGATGCCGTTGTCCCTGTTAGAACTGTTCGCTGCTATCCCAATAATAAGCCCTGGATCACTAGTAACATCAAAGGCCTCCTAAACCAGAAGAAGAGGGCCTTTAAAGATGGTGATCGGTTGGAGCTTAAAAGAGTTCAGAAGGAACTCAGAGTACAGATAAGGGGGGCAAAGGAGCAGTATAGGAGGAAGCTAGAACAAAAGCTGCAGAAAAAAAGCATGAAGGAGGTGTGGGATGGGATGAAGATCATCACCGGATGCGGTACAAAGCGGGGGGCAAACATAAGTGGAGATGTGGAGAAAGCGAACCAGCTGAACAACTTCTTCAACAGGTTCGACAGCACAATCTCATCCTCACCGCAGAAATCCACACCAGGCTTACTTCCCTCACAGGAAAATAACCACTCACAGGAGACCTTGCCCACGCTCAGGATTACGGCTGCACAGGTGGAAGGTCAACTGAGGAAGATCTGTACCAGCAAGGCGGCTGGACCGGATGGAGTTTCCCCACGATTACTGAGGGCCTGTGCGACTGAGCTGGGAGAACCACTACAGCGCATCTTCAACATGAGCCTGGAGCAGAGAAGAGTACCCAGACAGTGGAAAACATCCTGTATTGTCCCGGTACCAAAGAAACCACAACCAAAGGAGTTGAATGACTTCAGACCTGTTGCCTTGACGTCGCACGTGATGAAGACCATGGAGCGGCTGATAATACAGAATCTGAGGCCACAAACCAGGAACGCCCAGGATCCTCTTCAGTTTGCGTATAAGGAGAAGGTGGGAGTGGAGGATGCTATCACGTATTTGCTGCACAAATCACTCTCTCACCTAGATGGGGTCAGTTGTGCTGTGAGGATTACATTCCTTGACTTCTCTAGTGCCTTTAACACCATCCAGCCCAAGATCTTAAGGCAAAAACTAACGGAGATGGGAGTAGACTCTCACATGGTGGATTGGATAGTGGACTACTTGACAGATAGACCTCAGTATGTGCGGTTGGGAGACTGTAGGTCTGACACGGTGGTCAGCAGCACAGGAGCGCCGCAGGGAACCGTACTCTCTCCGGTCCTGTTCACCCTGTACACATCAGACTTCCAATATAACTCGGAGTCCTGCCATGTGCAGAAGTTCGCTGATGACACGGCCATAGTGGGGTGTGTCAGGAATGGACAGGAGGAGGAGTATAGGAAACTGATACAGGACTTTGTGATATGGTGCAACTCAAACTACCTGCGTCTCAATATCACCAAGACCAAGGAGATGGTGGTGGACTTTAGGAGATCTAGGCCTCATATGGAGCCAGTGATCATTAATGGAGAATGTGTGGAGCAGGTTAAGACCTACAAATATCTGGGAGTACAGTTAGACGAGAAGCTAGACTGGACTGCCAACACAGATGCCTTGTGCAGGAAGGCACAGAGTCGACTGTACTTCCTTAGAAGGTTGGCGTCATTCAATGTCTGTAGTGAGATGCTGAAGATGTTCTATAGGTCAGTTGTGGAGAGCGCCCTCTTCTTTGTGGTGGCGTGTTGGGGAGAAAGCATTAAGAAGAGGGACGCCTCACGTCTTAATAAGCTGTTAAGGAAGGCGGGCTCTGTCGTGGGCAAAGTACTGGAGAGTTTAACATCGGTAGCTGAGCGAAGGGCGCTGAGTAGGCTACGGTCAATTATGGAAAACTCTGAACATCCTCTACATAGCACCATCCAGAGACAGAGAAGCAGTTTCAGCGACAGGTTACTATCGATGCAATGCTCCTCAGACAGGATGAAGAGGTCAATACTCCCCAATGCCATTAGGCTTTACAATTCAACCGCCAGGACTTAAGAACTTTTTAAAAGCTATTATTAATGCTTTTTGAGATAGTGATTTAGATGCATATCATATTTTTTACTGAGTTAAGTATTGTATGTAATTAGTTTTGCTACAACAAATGTATGGGACATTGGAAAAAAAGTTGAATTTCCCCATGGGGATGAATAAAGTATCTATCTATCTATCTATCTATCTAAATACAGAAGACAAAGCTTCTTTCCCTCGCCTTCTGGTTCCCACCCCATCACCTTGATCCCGTCCCTTCCCTCATCTGGTTCTACTTGGCCCTCGTCCCTGCTTTATGTGATTCCAATCATCACCTTCCTTACGTAACGAGAGTCCAGCATTGTTTCCATTTACAGTCACTGTTTCTACCTCCAGCTTCCACTTCCACCATCTGTTTCCATTCACTCCACTTCCTTTCTCATCAATTGTCAATAGCCTGTGTCTATGTGACATGTTCCATAGATAAATGAAGCATGAATGTTGTCAGCAAGAACAAGCCTTCAGCAGTCCACAGACGATCATACACACGCACAGATGAAGGTCATGCCACCACCTTTGGTGTCTCCCGTCCTGGTAGCTGCAACAGGTGACACCATAGCATGGGGCCTTGTCCTCACTCCAACCAGTCTCCACCATAAGTGGTGTCAAAAAAACCAGTGAACTGGACTTACAGTATTCTATGTTACCAATGTCCAACAAGGTCTTGTGATCAGAAGAAAAGGAACCAGAACAATCGCTTTGTGCACTGACTCCAATGCTTTCTGTAGCAGGTAGCCACACAGTTTGCACCATGTTCAGCTTCCGTGTTAACAAACAACTTGCTGATGGAATAGACCTGCAGTACTTGAAGTTCATAATGTCCAGCAGTGTCTTGTGATCATAAAAAATGTTTAAAAAGGACAAAAACACCTTTGATTGGCCCCAGAAAGGCAGCTGCATTTGGGTGCACTGCCATCTTATCAGAAGATGATAAGACTGCGGTGAGGAAGTGTGGAGAAAACAGGGATGCCGGAATTGGGCTTGTCACTTCCACTTTAACGTGGTGTAGATCATCAAGCCTAAAAGGGGGGGGGGGGTGTATGTAATTGGTTAAAGTTAACATAATCCCAATTTCTACAGTACAAGTCCCAACGTCCCAACTTCTGCATGCATCACTAAAGAACTTCACTGTCGTGGGCACAAAGAAGGTATATGCTTCAGGTAAATGGATGACCAACAGGAAAAGCAAAGAGAGTAGGCTGACAGTGCATGGTTTCCCTGTGTCCATTCCTCTCACTAACTGACAGACTACTGGTGAGGGAGATCTTTTGGAGGCTGGCAGCAGTAATCAGGTCTCTGAAGCTCAGAGGGAAAAGGTGCAGTCAGACAGGGTCACAGTGAAGGAAACTTGATAGTTAAGGGCACAGATAAGAGAGTTTGTGTCCCAGAAGATATGCCTCCCAGATACTGCAGAAGGGAGACTCTGAGAAGGAGCAGGTCATGTGATAAAAGAGTATCCAGTCAGAGCAATTTCCATAATCAGGATAGCCAGGGGCATAGTGAAAGCAAAGAAAAGAATAGAAACAGAATTGAATTGAATTGAAAGCAAAGAAAAGAATTGAAAGGGTAACTTTGAGGAGATGCGAAGGAATTTAGAGAGAGTGGATTGGGTCAAGTTGTTTTATGGGAAGGATGTAATGGAGAAATGGAGGTCATTTAAGGGTGAAATTATGAGGGTACAGAATCTTTATGTTCCTGTTAGTTTGAAAGGAAAGGTTAAAGGTTTGAAAGCGCCATGGTTTTCAAGGGATATTAGAAACTTGGTTCGGAAAAAGAGGGATGTCTACAATAGATATAGGCAGCATGGAGTAAAGGAATTGCTCGAGGAATATAAAGAATGTAAAAGGAATCTTAAGAAAGAGATTAGAAAAGCTAAAAGAAGATACGAGTTTGGTTTGGCAAATAAGGTGGAAGTAAATCCGAAAGGTTTCTACAGTTATATTAAAAGCAAGAGGATAGTGAGGGATAAAATTGGTCCCTTAGAAAATCAGGGTGGTCAGCTATGTGTGGAGCCGAGGGAGATGGGAGAGATTTTGAACGATTTCTTCTCTTCGGTATTCACTAAGGAGAAGGATATTGAATTGTGTAAGGTGTGGGAAACAAGTAAGGAAGTTATGGAACCTATGACAATTAAAGAGGTGGAAGTACTGGCGCTTTTAAGAAATTTAAAAGTGGATAAATCTCCGGGTCCTGACAGGATATTCCCCAGGACCTTGAGGGAAGTTTGTGTAGAGATAGCAGGAGCTCTGATGGAGATCTTTTAGATGTCATTAGAAACGGGGATTGTGCCGGAGGATTGGTGTATTGCTCATGTGGTTCCATTGTTTAAAAAGGGTTCTAGAAGTAAGCCTGGCAATTATAGACCTGTCAGTTTGACATCAGTGGTGGGTAAATTAATGGAAAGTATTCTTAGAGATAGTATTTATAATTATCTGGATAGACAGGATCTGATTAGGAGTAGCCAGCATGGATTTGTGCGTGGAAGGTCATGTTTGACAAACCTTATTGAATTTTTTGAAGAAGTTACGAGGAATGTTGACGAGGGTAAGGCAGTGGATGTAGTCTATATGGACTTCAGCAAGGCCTTTGACAAAGTTTCACATGGAAGGTTAGTTAAGAAGGTTCAGTCATTAGGTATTAATGCTGGAGTAATAAAATGGATTCAACAGTGGCTAGATGGGAGATGCCAGAGAGTAGTGGTGGATAATTGTTTATCGGGATGGAGGCCAGTGACTAGCGGGGTGCCTCAGGGATGTGTTTTGGGCCCAATGTTGTTTGTAATATACATAAATGATCTGGATGATGGGGTGGTAAATTGGATTAGTAAGTACGCTGATGATACTAAGATAGGAGGTGTTGTGAATAATGAGGTGGGTTTTCAAAGCTTGCAGGGAGATTTATGGCGGTTAGAAGAATGGGCTGAATTTTGGCAGATGGAGTTTAATGCTGAGAAGTGTGAGGTTCTACATTTTGGCAGGAATAATCCAAATAGAACATACAGGGTAAATGGTGGGGCATTGAGGAATGCAGTGGAACAGAGAGATCTAGGAATAACAGTGCATAGTTCCCTGAAGGTGGAGTCTCATGTAGATAGGGTGGTGAAGAAGGCTTTTGGAATGCTGGCCTTTATAAATCAGAGCATTGAGTACAGAAGTTGGGATGTAATGTTAAAATTGTACAAGGCATTGGTAAGGCCAAATTTGGAATATTGTGTACAGTTCTGGTCACCGAATTATAGGAAAGATATCAATAAATTAGAGAGAGTGCAGAGACGATTTACTAGGATGTTACCTGGGTTTCAGCACTTAAGTTACAGAGAAAGGTTGAACAAGTTAGGTCTCTATTCATTGGAGCGTAGAAGGTTGAGGGGGGATTTGATCGAGGTATTTAAAATTTTGAGAGGGATAAATAGAGTTGACGTGAATAGGCTGTTTCCATTGAGAGTAGGGGAGATTCAAACGAGAGGACATGATTTGAGAGTTAGGGGGCAAAAGTTTAAGGGAAACACAAGGGGGTATTTCTTTACTCAGAGAGTGATAGCTGTGTGGAATGAGCTTCCTGTAGAAGTAGTAGAGGCCAGTTCAGTTGTGTCATTTAAGGTAAAATTGGATAGGTATATGGACAGGAAAGGAGTGGAGGGTTATGGGCTGAGAGCGGGTAGGTGGGACTAGGTGAGATTAAGAGTTCGGCACGGACTAGGAGGGCCGAGATGGCCTGTTTCCGTGCTGTGATTGTTATATGGTTAAACAGGTTTAGTGTAATTGGTATATACTATAATACTTGTTTTATGCAGCAGTACATTGCAATACCTAGTAATTTAAAGAAATATAAATTACAATAAATTATTGCTTGGAAGAGCGTAGAAAGAAGGAACCAGCAATTTTTACAGACCTGGGCAACTTCTTCCAGATCGTTCACAGAACAGCCTATTCTTCTTCTCTTATGGCTTTCTTTTCTTTTCAAGGTGGTTGCCATTCTGTCGGAGTCCTTCACAGAAGTGGGTTTTCGGACTGGCTATGTGGCCTAGCGGTCCGCTGTCTCCAAGAATTACCTGGAAGACATGCATCCTCAGGGAGCGCCATGTAGATAACCCAGTTCTTCTCCAATTCTATTGATGTGAAGCGACGTGAGAGACCAAGACAGCACAGGCGGTGTGTTTGTTCATTGCTGTACTTGAGTGATCCCTTTCTCTCTTTCTTTAATGGAGAGTGAGAACCTATTGGTCTCTGAGACGGGGACTTGGAGAAGCAACACAGAATATTGTAACATCAGAACAGCAAGGTGCTAGTCTCCACTTTTGTTGTTACAGGAGCAACCTGCCAGAGAGAGAGAACCTGTCTGAGACACTGAAGTGCTGGGTTATGAACTGTAGTTATGATGGACTCTGGATCAAGATCTCCTTGTCAGTCTTTTGCTGTTGTTTGTATGGTGGAGAGGTGGGGGGGGGGGGGGGAGTTGGTGCATCTGCTGGCACGAGTGGGAAGGGGAGGAATTAATGCTTTTGCTGCTGTTTGTGCAAAGGGTGGGGGAAAGAGGAGCTTTGAGGCTTTGATGTTTCTATCATTCATTCTATGGTGTTTCTTGTTTCATGGATGTCTGTGGAGAGTAAGAATTTCAGGTTGCATACTGTATACATCCTCTGATATTAAATGAATTAAATGAAACTTTGAATATATATATATATTCAGTATAGAGTGCAAAATGAGAGAAAAAAATAATGAGGAAGTGTTCATGGATTCATTGTCCATTCCGAATTCTGATGGTGGAGGGGAAGAACTTCCTCCTTGATAGTAGCAATCAGAAGAGGGTGATGGAAGTCATTTATGTTAGGAGCCACCTTCTTGAGGCATTGCATTTTGAAGGTATCCTCAATGCTGGGAAGGCTAGTGTCCATGATGGAGATGACTGAATTTACAACTTTCTGTAGCCTTTTTCTAGCCCTGTGCTATGGCCTATCCATACCAGATAGTGTTACATCTAGACCTGTAGATATTAATGCGTCTTTGGTGACATACCAGTTCTCCTGAAGCTCCTATTGAAATAGCCACTGTCATGCCTATTAATTGCATCAATACGTTGGATCCAGGATGGATCTTCAGAGATGTTGGTATCCAGGAACTTGAAACTGCTCACCCTTTCCGCTCCTGATCCCTCGATGAGGACTGGTGTGTTTTCCCTTAACATCCCTTTCCATAATTCATTCCTTGGCTTACTAACATTGAGTGCAAGATTGTTGTTGTAACACCACTTTTTGACCACATTTTGGGAATTGTGATCACTTGGTTGTCTCTCTCCTATTTGCTGAGACTAAAGAGCAAGGCTCCAGAGATAGGAACAACAAAGAGGTGATCGTGGGAGGCAGAAGAGCAGCTATGGGATTGTTTCAAGTCAGTGCACTGGGCTTTGTTCAAGTATTCATCTATGGACCTGAATTACCTTATAAAAACATTCATTGTTGAGTTCAGAATCTTCCCCAACTAGAAGCCCTGGAGGAACCATGAAATCCGTAATCCCCTATTGATCAGAGCAGTGGCATTCAGCTCTGGCGACCAAGTAAGATGCAAGAGGTCAAGGTATGATGTTCAGGAAGCCATCTCACATGTAAAGTGGCAAATCCAGATCAAACTTGAATCATTGGAGGATGTTCAATAGCTGTGGCAGGGCTTGAATGCTATTACCTCTTACAAAGTGTAACTAAGTGATACAAGTTTCAAACAAGCCTTCGCTCCTGGATGAACTCGATGTCTTCTATGTTGGCTTTGACAATCAAAACATAGAGGAACCTTTATGAACTCCCACAGCCCCCAATGACAGTGTGATTTCAGTCTCTGAGACAGGCATGAGAGCAACCTTCAGGGTGTGAACCCACAGAAAGTATCCAGCCCAGATGGGGTACCTGGCCAAGTACTAAAGACCTGTGCTGATCAACTGGCTGAAGTGGTCTCTGATATCTTTAAACTCTCACTTTGGCACTCTGAGTTATCCACCTGCTTCAAGCAGGCTTCAATTATACCAGTGCCCATGAAGAGTGTGGTCACCTGAGTCAATGATAATCCTCCAGAAGCACTTACATCCACTGTGATGAAGTGCTTTGAGAGGTTGGTAATGAAGCATATCAACTCCTGCCTGAGAAGTGACTTGTATCTACTCCAATTTGCCTACCGTCACAACAGGTCTACAGCAAATGCCATTTCATTGGCTCTTCACTCAATTCTGGAACATCTGAACAGCAAAGATTAGGATGCTCTTTATCAACTGCAACTCAGCATTCAATACCATCATCTCCTAAAAACTAATCAATAAGCTTCAAAGTCCTGGCCTTAATACCTCCTTGTGCAATTGGATCCTCTATTTCCTCAATTTGGATTGCAACAACATCTCCACAATTTCCAGCAGCACAGGTGCACTGCAGGTTGTATAAATAGCCCCTGCTTTATTCGCTTTATACTTATGACTGTGAGGCTAAGCACAGCTCCAATACCATATTTATGTTAAGAATACGTACACAACACTGGAAGAACTCAGCAGGTCAGGCAGCATCTGTGAGAAAAGAGTAGCCAACGTTTCCGGCCGAGACCCTTCATCAGGAATGGGGGGGGAGAGGGCAGAAGCCCAGTAATATTTATGTTTGCTGACAACATCACTGTCGTTAGCTAGTCTTCATCAGAGGATCATAGGTTGAGAGGGTCAGCAGCTTTAAATTTCTTAGTGTTATCTCTTCAGGGTGTATGTCCTGGGCCTAGCATCTAAGTGCAATTACAAAGTACTGCAGTGCCTCTATTTCCTTAGAAATTTGTGAAGATTCAGCTGATATCTAAAATTTTAACAAACTCTTATAGATGTGTGGTAGAGATTGTATTGACTGATCACATAATGGTCTGGCATGGAAACCCCAAAGCTGCGTCATGGAAAATCCTACAAGAAGTAGTGGATACGGCCCATCCCATCATGGATACAGCTCTCCCCTCCATTGAGCATAATTACAAGGAGCACTGTTGCAGAAAAGCAACCTCCAACATCAAGGACCTCCACCACACAGGCCATGTTCTTTTTTGGCTGCTGCCAGGGATGAAGGTACTGGAGCCTCAGAACCCTCACCACCAGGCTCAGGAACAGTTATTGTCCCTCAAACATAGGGTTGTGAACCAGTGTGAATAACTTCATTCGACTTTACTCAGCCATAACTGAAGTGTTCCCATAGCCTAGAAACTCACTTTCAAGGTTTCTTCATCTCATATTCTTGATATTTATTTATTTATTTATATATTTATTTTTATATATATATATACTTATATAAATTGCTTATTTATTTATTATTTTTTTCTTTTGTATTTTGCACATTGGTTGTTTGTCCATCCAGTTGGGAGTGTACTTCATTGATTCTGTTGTATTTCTTGGATTTACTGCATATGCCTACAAGAAACCAAATTTCATGGCTGTATTTGATGGCATATGTATTTTGATAATAAACTTACTATGAACTTTGAACTTTTGAACTCAACCAGCTGATCAATCTTGCTCCTGTAAGTCTCCTTGTCACCATCTCAAATTCTGCCAACAATAGTTGTGTCATCAGCAAATTTATAGATGACATTTGAACTGTGCCTCGTCACACAGTCTAGGGTGTGCCAGTGTTGAATGTCAGCGAGGGGGAGATGTTCTCTTTGATCTGCTCTGAATTTGGTCCCCAGTGAAGTCAAGGATCCATTTGCAGAGGGAGCTACGGAGACCCAGGTTTTGGTTAGAATTGAGGGTATGATTGTGTTGAACACTGTGCTGCAATCAATAAACAGCAGCCAGTCTTAGTGTTGCTATTGCCCAGATGATCCAAGGCTGATTCAAGAGCCAGTGTGATTTTGTTTGTAAAAAGAGCCTGTTGGATCACTGGGGACCCAAGTCGTCCCAACCACAATCTATTCCAGCTGCTACCATCCGGGAAACGGTACCACAGCATAAAAGCCAGACCACAGGCGCCAGGACAGCTTCTTCCACCAGTCCACCAGACTGAGTAACTCATGCTGATTTGAGTGTATTCTACGTTACATTGACTATTCTATTTATTATAAATAACTATGATTGCACATTGCACATTTAGACAGAGACGTAAAGTGAAGATTTTTACTCTTCATGTATGTGAAGGATGTAAGAAATAAAGCCAATTCAATTCAACTCAGTTGTGGTTGTTTGTCTGTCAAATAGGCAAATTACAGTGGATCCAGGTTGTTGCTTATGCAGGGGTTGATTCTAGCCATGACTGACCGCTCAAAGCACTTAATCACAGGAGATGTGAGTGCAACTGGGCAATAGCCATTGAGAAAGATCACCCTGCTTTTCTTGGGCACTGGCATAATTGCCATCTTTTTGAAGCAGGTGGGTAGCTCTGACAGCAGCAGCGAGAGTTTGAAGATGTCCTTGAACACTCCCTTTTAATATATATTTTCCCTTTTAATGCATGTGTAATACCCTAGTTAAGACTTCCACTGCTATGCTGTGGGGTAGTTAATATTAGCAGTTTTCTGTAAAAGCAGTGTGCCATGCTGGAAAACTTGTTTTGACTTTGAATAAGGACTCATATTGTCCAATCCAGCCAATCAGGATTGTGGGATGTGAGAGAAGTTTCTAGAGAGCTGTGGCAAAGAGTTTTCTGAAGGATAGTAGTCTGGTTCTTGGTCTCTTGGCGTGAGATGTGGTAAAGAGAAGACCAAGTCAGGTCAAGTCACGTTTATTATCATTTCGACCATAACTGCTATGTACAGTACATAGTAAAAATGAGACGACGTTTTTCAGGACCATGGTGTTAAATGACACAGTACAAAAACTAGACTGAACTACGTAAAAAACAAAAAAAAACAACTACACTAGACTACAGACCTACTCAGGACTGCATAAAGTGCACAAAACAGTGCAGGCAATACGATAAATAATAAACAGGACAATAGGGCAGTAAGGTGTCAGTCCAGGCTCTGGGTATTGAGGAGTTTGATAGCTTGGGGGAAGGAACTGTTCCCCCAGAGATGCCCGTGGGATTCAATCTGACGGGAAGATGTGATTGCAAGAAGTGCTTCGTGAGATGAAGGAGTCCAAGAGGGGAAATTCTACCGGTGATCGGTGATGAGAATTTAGCGCTGTGAGTAATGGTTATTCCAACTTTTGGAAGAGACGAGCTCCAACATCATGGACACATTTAGACTGGTTTAACTGTAATGAGCCCTCTTATTATTTTTTAAATTTTCTTTCTCTTAATAACTGTTTGATAAAGCTGAAATAGGTAAATAAACTTTCATGATATTTATGCGGTGTACAATCTGTTATTTCTTGCCATCATCTATGGGCAGTACTTACACAGCATTCGGTCAAATCGGGGTTCTGTTAATTGGAACATCCCAAATTTCCTGCTTGGTTGAACCCCAATCATATGGACCCTAGACGTACATTGTTATGAAAGGTGGCCTCCTCATCACTGTCATGTGTCAAGTTATTGAGCTAAGTTTGTATATGAGCCCAGTGAGAGGGTTACATGTGCATAAAAGGCATTGAACTCATCAGGGAGTGAAGCATCACAGCCATTCAGAATGGTAGGTTGCGTTTTATAGGAAATAATGGCCTGCACTCTCTGCCAGAGCTGTAGTGAATTTGATTTTGTTTCTAACTTCAATTGCAATTCTTCTTTCACCTTTAAAATAACCTTCCATAGGTTGTACCTGGACCTTGTATCATAATGGATCAATGGCCTTGAATGTCACAGATCTAGCTCTCAGCAGACAAGAAATCTCCTGCTCATCTGCCGATTCTGGTTTGGGTATTGTTATGTACCCCTAGGGTTCATATTTTCTGTGGACAATTACTTTAAAATGTCGGGAGAATGAGACTGGCTTTTGGACACTGTTTGAGCTGTTACGAAGAGAGAGAGGAAGGTGTCCAATGCAGTGAGAGAGAGAGAGAGAGAGAGAGAGAGAGAGAGAGAGAGAGAGAGAGAGAGAGAGAGAGAGAGGGAGGGAGGGAGGGGGAGAGAGAGAGAGAGGGAGAAACTGCTCGAAAGATTGATGTTATGGTTTCTCTGAAAGTTGTTTACCTTTCCGCAAGGACACTTGCCTGCTTGTTAAAGTTCCTGCAGAGAGAGGAGGGCGGAGCAGGTTGATGGACAGCTGGTGTCCCACATGTAGAGATGAAAACCAGGTCAGCTGGGACACACCACGAGACACGGTTTTGGAGACTGGATGAGCTTGTTGTACTCACAGGAAGGTGGGGGTTTTGGAGGATCGATTCGGGGAAATCGATCAGCGGCTTTTGCAGTGCAGAAAAGGTGTGACCGGTAGGGAGTTATTTGTGTGTCCAACCCTGGCCTGGGTTGATAACTTTACCACAAAAGAATGGTCGCTTTTGTTTGTGGTCAAATTCGATGACTTTAAAGGAAGAGAAGAGGGGAGAGGAGTGTTTGAACCAGAAGAAACCTAGTGACAAAGCGGTCACTGTTCGGACTCTCTCCTCTGTAGCCCGTAAGGGTGAGTTTGAGTTCCATTCGAATACGAAGGTGTGACTGTCACGTAGTTAATCCACAGGAGTGGGTTCCCTGGTGAGAGGGGAAGCCTTTGTGATAACCACTTGTGTGTGTTACCCTTGTTTGGGTGTGATAGTTCACTGAAGAAAGGCACCCCTGTGGCAAATCACTGTAGGAGTTACTTTGTATGTCGTGGAACTGGATAAGTGGCTATTACAGTTGTGTGTTTGAGGTAACCTTGTGGAATCTACCTGTGTGTGATAATCTGGCCTGGGTTGGTAGTTTTACCACTTTAAGATGGTACCTCAGTGATAAACTACTGTTGGTGATAATCCATACATGGATTCTGTTTGAGTATCCTGTGGCCACCACTTTGGGATGACCCGTAGCTGAGTTCAGATGTGGTACCACTTGTGTTGAAAGGATATTCGTTGAAGATCACTGTCGGTGATACTTCGTGTGTGGAGTGGAACAACTTCAGAGATAAAACCTACTGCTATTGTTATTTTGGAATATCGACATAATTGTCTTCTCACAACATATGCCTTTGGATTACAAATCTGTCTCTCTCACCAACAGCAACCTCGTGCATTGAACTGACCTTTCTTATATATCATTGTAAGACTGGATTCATTTATCCCTAGACTTGAAGAAGCTTGGTTTTCCTATTTCCACACTTAAGTACAGATATATCATTGCTAACCTGTTAAAGATATTTGCATGTATAGTACTGTATTGAGTAGTTTACTAATAAACACAATTAGTTTATAGCAATACCAGACTCCAATGTGTTTTCCATTTCTGCTGATTCTTTAACCCCATCACGGGGTACGTGACAGTATGTCCAGTATTTTCTTCAAGGCACACACTCATCCAAACAGGTGTTGATGAAGTTGATGACAACTTTGGAGTAATCATTCAGATTCAAAGCTGAGTTCCTACATATCATCCAGTCCACTGACTGGACAAAGAAGTCCTGTAGGTGTTTCTGCATCTCCCTTGACCATACCTTCTTGGTCCTCACCGCAGGTGCTGTGGTCTACCTACATGCCGGGAATAGAAATATAGCCAGGTGTCTGTACTTTTCAATGTATGGCTAGTATTGATAGTGGTATAACAGTGGTCAAATGTGTTGGCTCTTCTGGTTGCATAGGTGATATGATGGTTGTAGTTGTTCAGAGACTTCAAGCTGGCCTGGCTGAAATAGCCCTCGATGATAGGGTAGGCATCAGTCTGTGTTGTTTAGTGACTGCTGATTATGGTGCTCAGCTGCTCCAGAGTCTGTCTCACATTGGTCTGAGGTGGAATTTATACCACTGCCAGGATGATGGCTGAAAACTGCCTCGGCAGATAAAATGGACGATAACTGTCCATTAGATCTTCCAAGTCAGATGAGCATAACTTAACACCACAATGAGTTCATCATAAAACATCCTCCACCTGCTCTACCTTTAAGACTTGGCTGACCTTTGTGCAGAATGGTGAAGCCAACGAGATATAACCCTACACCAAAATGGAGGCTGTGAGCCATGATTCTGTGAAGTTAAGTGTGCCGCAGTCCCTGATGTCTCTCTGCTACTGTAATACTGTACTGCTCTGAGGTCTTCAATTTTATTTTTCAGAGATTACATTTACCAGCAGGTTATCAGAGAGTGGGGGTCTAAAACCTTGGCATTTCAATCGTATCTGTAAACCAGCACATTGACACAGCTTCCAATTTCTTAGAGGGGAACTGCACCCTCAGCCCGAGTCTGCAGTCCATTTGTGATATCATGTCAGCACTCAAAAAAACTTTGGATTTCAGAGCTTTTCAGATTTTGCATTTTTGGATAAAAGACATTCAACCAGTATATATAAAAATAAATTAAATAATAGACAAAAATATTGAATAAGTGTTCATGGGTTCATTGTCCATTCAGAAATCTGAAGGTAAAGGAGAAGAAGGGTGTCCATGATGGAGCTGACTGAGTTTACGACTTTCTGCACAGAATTGAAATTTTGTGCCCCCCACATACCAGATGGTGATGTAGACAGTTAGAATGCTATTCATGGTACATTGGTAGAAATTTGTGAGTGTCTTTGATGACATACCAAATTTCCTCAAACTCCTAATGAAATACAGTATAAGCAACCACTGTTGCGCAATTCATCGATATGCTGGGCCAGGATAGTGATTGAAAAGGATAAGGCAGGTAGACAGTTCCACAGATAGTTTATTGTCCTAAACTAAAGCAGGGCTCACTTTGAGCGAATTAAACAGGATCTAGCAGATATCAATTGGGAGAGCCTGTGGAAAGGGAAAGGGACAAATAGCAAGTGGAAGACTTTTAGGAGTGAAATATCAAGAGTCCAGAACAGCATGTTTCTGTTTAAGGCAAATGTTAAACCTGGACAGTTTAGGGCATCTACCTGAGGAGATATATTGATGTTCTGGTTTCAGCACCTAAGTTACAGGGAAAGGTTGAACAAGTTAGGTCTTTCTTCTTTGGAGCATAGAAGGTTGAGGGGGGACTTGATAGAGGTATTTAAAATTATGAGGGGGATAGAGTTGACATGGATAGGCTTTTTCCATTGAGAGTAGGGGAGATTCAAACAAGAGGACATGAGTTGAGAGTTAAGGGGCAAAAGTTTAAGGGTAACACGAGGGGGAACCTCTTTACTCAGAGAGTGGTAGCTGTATGGAATGAGCTTCCAGTAGAAGTGGTAGAGGCAGGTTCAATTTTGTCATTTTAAAAAAATTGGATAGGTGTATGGATAGGAAAGGAATGGAGGGTTATGGGCTGAGTGCAGGTAGGTGGGACTGGGTGAAAGTAAGCGTTCAGCTCGGACTAGAAGGGCTGAGATGGCCTGTTTCTGTGCTGTAGTTGTTATATGGTTATAAGAGAAAGAAGGAAGCACATATTGGATTGAGGAAATCAGGAACTAGTGAATTCCTAAATAAGTATAAAACAGATGCTGAGTACTCTTAAGAGGGAAATCAAGAACACCAAGAGAGGGTATGAGATGGATCTGGCAGGTAAACTTAAGGAAAACACTAGAGGCTCTATAGCTATACTAAGGTGGCTAGGGAGAGAGTAGTTAAGAGATTAGCAGGTAATGGGTGGGATTTTTAATATTTCTACTCAATGTTTACTGAGGAGAGAATCTGCTTTCTCAAGAGATAAGGGAAACACATGTAGATGTTTTGGAGAACATTCATATTACATAGAACATAGAATAGTACAGCACATTACAGGCCCTTCGGCCCACAATGTTGTACCGACCCTCAAACCCTGCCTCCCATATTCCCCACCTTAAATTCCTGTCTAGTAGTCTCTTAAACTTCATTAGTGTATCTGCCTCCACCACTGACTCAGGCAGTGCATTCCACGCATCAACCACTCTCTGAGTGAAAAACCTTCCTCTAATATCCCCCTTGAACTTCCCTCCCCTTACCTTAAAGCCATGCCCTCTTGTACTGAGCAGTGGTGCCCTGGGGAAGAGGCACTGGCTATCCACTCTATCTATTCCTCTTAATATCTTGTACACCTCTATCATGTCTCCTCTCATCCTCCTTCTCGCCAAAGAGTAAAGCCCTAGCTCCCTTAATCTCTGATCATAATCCATACTCTCTAAACCAGGCAGCATCCTGGTAAATCTCCTCTGTACCCTTTCCAATGCTTCCACATCCTTCCTATACTGAGGCAACCAGAACTGGACACAGTACTCCAAGTGTGGCCTAACTAGAGTTTATTAGAGCTGCATCATTACATCGCATCTCTTAAACTCTATCCCTCGACTTATGAAAGCTAACACCCCATAAGCTTTCTTAACTACCCTATCTACCTGTGAGGCAACTTTCAGGGATCTGTGGACATGTACCCCCAGATCCTTCTGCTCCTCCACACTGCCAAGAATCCTGCCATTTACTTTGTACTCTGCCTTGAGTTTGTCCTTCCAAAGTGTACCACCTCACACTTCTCCAGGTTGAACTCCATCTGCCACTTCTCAGCCCACTTCTGCATCCTCTCCAATGTCTCTGCAATCTTCGACAATTTTCTACACCATCCACAACACCACCAGCCTTTGTGTCGTCTGCAAACTTGCCAACCCACCCTTCTACCTCCACAACCATAGAGTATTACTGTATTTGCAACATTACATTAAGGAGCCTACATCAGGCCCTGACTGACTGCATTCTCAGACTCTGTGAAAAGCTCAAGCAGAAACTACAGAGGTATTTGCTTCATTGTTTTCCATTGTAACATACTTGAAAGCTGAAGGTAGCTAATGTCATTGTGCTAGGAAGAGTAATAAGGACAAGCCAGTCTGCTTGACATCAGTGGTAGGGAAGGTACTGGAAGGAATTCTGATGGACAGGTTTTACAAGCATTTGGATAGGAAGAGCCTAATTAGAAGTAATTGACAATGCTTTGTGTGTGTAAAGTAATGTTTACCAAAACCAAGAAAATCTATAGATGCTGGAAATCCAAGCAACACACACAAAATGCTGGAGGAACTCAGCAGGCCAGGCAGCACCTATAGAAAAAAAGTAGTCGATGTTTTGGGCCAAGACCCTTCGGATGCTGCCTGAGTTCCTCCAGCATTTTGTGAGTGTTTATCAAATCTTAGTTACCAATTCTCTGAAGATGTAACCAAAAGGGCAGATGACAGTAGGACAGTAGATGTTATCTGTTTGGATTTTCACAAGGCCTTTGAAAAGGTCCTAAATAGCAGGCTCTTCTGGTAGGTTAGGTCTCATGGAATCCAAGGAGAGCTGGTTTGCTGGATTCAAAATTGGCTAGAAGCTAGGAAACAAGGGGTGTTGGTTGAAGGTTGTTTCTTGCAATGGAGATCTGTGACTAGTGGTATGCTTCAGGATTTGGTTTTGGACCACTTGTTATTAGTTATTTAAATGGTTGCCACAGTACTTAGCATTTAGCACACTCTATTACAGCTTGAGGCATTGGAGTTTGGAGTTCAATTCTGATATCATCTGTAAGGCGTCCATACAATCCTCTCTGTGGAATGCCTGGGCTTTCCTCCCAGTCCAAAGATGTAATGGTAAGTTAATTAGCTATTGTAAAATTGTGCAGCAATTAGGCTAAGGTTATATTGAGGATTGCTGGGCAGTGTGGCTCCAAGATCCTATCCCATGCTGTATCTGAATAAACACGGTACATACATACATTGAATGTGAATACACGAGGCTTGATCAGCAAGTTTGTAGGTGATCTGAAATCATGGACGTATTTGTAGCAAAGGTTAATGGATTTCAATACAGATAAGTATGAGGTGGTATATTTTGGAAAGTCAAACCAGAGTTGGACGGACTATGAAGGGTACAACACTAGGGACTGTAAATGAAGTTATTTAGGATCAAGTGCATAGTCCATTCTAAGTGGAGTTTCAATCAGGGCATTGTGTATTGGAGTTAGGACATTATGTTTTCACAAGTGAGGCTGCATTTAGAGTACTGTGTAGTTTTCTCTGTTACAGGAAAGATGTGGATAAAATGGAGTGAGTGCATTAAAGACTCATGAGGACGTTGCCTGGACTGAAGGCCCTGTGTTATAGGAAGAGGTTGGCCAGGTGAGAGGTGACTTTATAGAAGTTTATCAAATTATGAGCCATAAGAGTGATGGGAGGGACGTTCTTTTCCCCAGCATCGTGGAGTCCAAAACTGGGCACATAGATTTAGGGTGAGAGGGGTAAGATTTAAAGGTGACCCGAGAGGCAACTTTTTCATGCAGTGTACGATGTGTAAATGGAATGAGCTGCCAGAGGAAGTGGCTGAGGCAGGTACATTGGTATCATTTAAGAAGCACTTGGACAGGAACACAAGCGGAGGGGCCTGAAGGGTTATAGGGCAAAAGCAAGGTTTTGGGAGTAGCTTTGTGTACAATTTTGCTGTTGTGGACTTGTTGGGCAAAGAGCTTGTATCCCTGCTGTATTGCTCCATGACTAAGCCTGTGTACCATGTCCTTCAACCTCCTGACTAGTGGGGCTCATGCTGCAGATCACACTGTCCAGTCATGGAAACACTCAAAGTCTACACACTTCTCCCATCTCTACTAGAGTCCAGTTCAGGTAATGGGAGGATCAGGGTTTGCTCAGACTCTTCTCTTCCTTGTAACATTGTATAGAGGTTGCAAAGATGGGATAAGGGTTGACGGGCATTGCTTAAAACTGAAGTGGCTGTAGAGGCCAAGCCTGTACATATATTTAAGGCATAAGGTGATAGAAACTTGATTGGTCAGGGCAGGAAGGGATATGGGGAGATTGGGACTGAGGAAAAATGAATCAGCCATGTTTAAATAGTGGAGCAGAACTGATGAGCCAAATGGCCTAATTGTGCTCCAATATCTTATCGTCTTATGAATGTGCTGAGGTACTAGTTATTGAAAGAATATACCCCAGAAGAGATTGAATGTTGCTCAATAATGAGTAATTTAGGAAAATGCATGTTGATCAGCACAAGGACAGATAAGGAGCAGCCATTGATATGATTGGCCAAAGAACGAACCAAAGGTAATATAGGAAATCATCTACCTGTTTTTGGGACAAGGAATTAGATGAAATAGTAAAATGTGGAAATCTATAGAGGAGTGGGAGTAATGAGAGCATTTTATCTTGGAGCTGCTGCGGAGTTAACAAGTCGACATCTTTTTCCTTCTGCTGTCAGAGTTCACTGATCTCCAGAAGTTGTGAGACTGATGAACGAGCTGGTGATGTCAGTCTACAAAAGTTTAGTCTTTCTAATGGTAGACAAGATTCAAAATAGAAAATGCTGAAGTGACATTTTTTAAATTAATTTTTGATTTTATTACTGAAATGTGTGGTGATATTCCAATATAAAAATCCGATGTCTGAGATTCACATCATTAATTTGAAATAACTGTATACTATACAGAATGCTGCAGCAATCCCAGGGTTTGGTGCCTTTCCATACAACCCTGACTTCATCATTAAATACTTACATAAGTTATTTAATAATAATGCAGTTTATCATCTTTGGCATGAGGTTCAGTGGCACTAAAATACAACCATGTCAGATACAAAATACAAAATACATTAATTTTTCTTTGGGTTTTTTTTTTGCTTCACGATATTTTTGTAAACAAAGTAGGTGTGAATGCTGTCATAGAGGGAAGGCCAGCAAGCACATTACATGGAAGACATCACCTTGTAACCAGCTGAACAGGTCCATATGTAGGATTAACAAGTCCTTCTCTTGGCTGCTCACAGAATTCACTCTCCTGTGCCTCCTCTCATGGCAGGGTGGAATGGGTGGATCCCAGCTCATGCATCTTTCAGGGGTGGATTTCCTAATAACTTGGGCCACCAATGCAATGACATCACAGGGCCATTCCCAACCTGTATCTGTACCCAGGATACCTCAGTGGAGTGTTGTTGGTCCATGCTTAGACTCAAAAGTGAATGAAGGGACAGCTGTAGGTTTGAAACTTGGATGCAACCCTGTCCGTCTTCACTGCGAGGGAATTAAATGCAGCATCTCCAAGTTTGCGGATGACACGAAGCTGGGCGGCGGTGTTAGCTGTGAGGAGGATGCTAAGAGGATGCAGGGTGACTTGGATAGGTTAGGTGAGTGGGCAAATTCATGGCAGATGCAATTTAATGTGGATAAATGTCAGGTTATCCACTTTGGTTGCAAGAATAGGAAAAGGGGATTATTATCTGAACGGTGGCCAATTAGGAAAAGGGGAGATGGGAGATGCAACGAGACCTGGGTGTCATTTTACAGCAGTCATTGAAGGTGGACATGCAGGTACAGCAGGCCGTGAAAAAGGCAAATGGTATGTTGGCATTCATAGCAAAAGGATTTGAGTACAGAAGCAGGGAGGTTCTACTGCAGTTGTACAAGGCCTTGGTGAGACCGCACCTAGAATATTGTGCACAGTTTTGGTCCCCTAATCTGAGGAAAGACATTCTTGTCATAGAGGGAGTACAGAGAAGGTTCACCAGATTGATTCCTGGGATGGCAGGACTTTCATATGAAGAAAGACTGGATCAACTAGGCTTATACTCACTGGAATTTAGAAGATTGAGGGGGGATCTTATTGAAACGTATGAAATTCTAAAGGGATTGGACAGGCTAGATGCAGGAATATTGTTTCTGATATTGGGGAAGTCCAGAACGAGGGGTCACAGTTTAAGGATAAAGGGGGAAGCCTTTTAGGACCGAGATGAGAAAAAACTTCTTCACACCGAGAGTGGTGAATCTGTGGAATTCTCTGCCACAGGAAACAGTTGAAGCCGGTTCATTGGCTCTATTTAAGAGGAAGTTAGATATGGCCCTTGTGGCTAAAGGGCTCGGGGGTATGGAGAGAAAGCAGGTACAGGGTTTTGAGTGGGATGATCAGCCATGATCATACTGAATGGTGGTGCAGGCTCGAAGGGAAGAATGGCCTACTCCTGCACCTATTTTCTATGTTACTTGGAAATGTGTCATTGTGGCAGAAACCAGCTGCCAGTCTGCTCTGCGCCCTAAGCTCAGCACCCCTTGAGTGGCGATGCTCAGGGAACCAGATCCACTGTGAAAATGTGACTGCAGAATACAGCTACATGTCAGTCCTGCTCCTGCTGAGCAGGAATGGATCAGCAGCTGTTCGGGGGGATGGACAGATGCAATAACCATACAGATTCTCACTGATGCAGGCAAAATCCCTATTCCAAATCTGGGCTGGGACTGGGCAATGGGGAAATGGCCAGGGAACAGTGGAACCACCCTTCCCCCTCCCACTGGACTTCCTAAACCAGGAGGCCAAACATGCAGAGGCATAAAATGGTTCATTTCTCACTGTGCAATCAGAGGTGCTGATCTTCCGTTATGGGGTATTTTGCTTGGGGAAGAACACTCTCAGGCAGAATCTGCAGATTCAGGCAGATGCTTTGTCCTGCACTAGTGGACCACAAGCACTTCAGTCCTTTTTAAAAATGCTTTGTTTCATTCAGGAAGGTGTAGATAATGTTGCGGAACTGCTGATAACGTCTCCCTCTGCACACACAAAGCCTCAATTGTCACCTGAGCATCCTTTCAATGTGTTGTGGAATCTTCCTGTGCCCATGCCAGGGGTAGTGAAGCTAATGTGAAGGGTTTTCTCCAAGTCAGGTCCAATTCAAGGTTTGGCTGGAAGAAGTAGTCAGTCACGAGGAAAGCTGTATACATATTGATCAAAAAATGCACAGGAGGTACTGAAGGCGAGAAATGAGACATAAACGTGGAGGATGACAACACAGAAATCATGTCCTTTGCTGGTAGAAATGAAAAGGGAAGTTCAAGAGACATTTTTAGTCATAGCAAAGATTTAGTTAAATTGCACAAAGTTTAAAGCTGAAACTGAACTCGTTAAAATAAAAGAATAATTTAGAGCATTATGTACAGTATATATTATACAGTCTAGTGCTAGATATTTGTAATTATATTTATTAATGCTGCTGTGAAGCTTTTACGCTTGGCAGTTGTGTAAAAATACTGACTTCTATAACACCAATGTGTCCATCCCAGAACAGAATTTCACAGCACTTTAGATCATTTGGGTTAATTTGCGAGTGTCTCCTGCCACTCAGGAAAGCTTCACACACGGCACAAAGATTAGCTCAGCTCTTCTTGTGTGTATAACCTTCAAATGAACGCACTGTTATAGCAGCTTATGGATATGAAGGCCACATTTCCCTTTTTTCATAAAAATCATATTCTGACTCCATACTTTATGCAGGAATTATTCCATTTTCCTTGGTTTTGTCCTGGTTCCACATTGGCAGTAAGGAGTTAAAGGTTTGCAAAACCTGAAGGCCTTTATATTTCACAGAAGTCTGCCATCATCTGGTAGATGTCGCTCTCATATAAGGATTTCCACCATCTCATTGTCTGATGAATCTCGGCTTTTAACAGTACTGAGTCTCACCTGGTTTGGTGTCTCCAGCAGATCTATGGATATCAAATGCACAAGATCAATACATGTCAGTGCCTTTTAAAAATTAATTTTTTAGTTTTATGAATTCCCTTCCCTTCACCATCCCAGTTTTCTGGATCACCTGCTGGAATTACTCGGGATAATGTGAAGAGTGGGAAACGGCAATCGGCACTCTCCAGTTTAAAGAGATTCTACAGAAACAATGAGTCACCTGCCAGATTCCTCATATCACTGAAATACTAGCCTTCCCTTCTCTCCTCTCCCTGTTCGATGAAAACCACAGAGACACTCACCTACTGAACTGGACATAGGTTTGTTAGCCCGTGAGCTGCCTGAGCTCTCATTGTCCTGCGAGCCTCCCAGGGCTGACTGTATTGCTTCGCCCATTTTCTCAGTCTGTGTGCTGCCATCTCTGCTCCCGTGTTTAGTGTGTGACATTGCAGGACGAGAGTCTGAAGCCACACTCTGATCCTCGACGCAGCCTTTGTTCACAGCACCTGAAAGATGGAATGGTCTGCTAAATGTTGAGTCCTTTACTTCAGCATTTGCAAAAACCAAGGCTTATGCTTTGTGTTCCTGTGGTGTTTACAGGTCACACAAAATGTTGGAGGGACGAGGCAGACCAAGCAGCATCTATAGAAATGAAAGGAAGGGAGATGTAACTAGAATGTAGTGGGGGGGGGGGGGGGTGAAGGAGTACAAGCCAAAATGTGATAGGGGAAGCCAGGTGTGTGGAGGAGGGGAATGAAGTAACAGGTGATGTGGAAAAGGCTAAGAACCAATGATTGGAAACTGATAGGAGAGGAGAGTGGACCATGAGGGAAAGGGGAGAAGCACTGGGTGATGTGCAGGTGAGGAGAACAGGTAAGATGGGAGCCAGAGTGGTGAATGGGGAAAAAGGGAAGGGGGGTGTGAAAACTTACTGAAGTTAGAGAAACTAATGTTCATGTCATCAGGCTGGAGGCTACCCAGATGGAACATGAGATTTTGGTCCTCCAACCTGAGAGTGGCTTCTTTGTTGCAGGACAGCAGACCGTGAACCAACATGTTGGAATGGGAATGGGGTTGGAATTAAATGGTTGGTCACTATTTGAAATCTGAAGTATGAGCTTATGACCCAATTGGTCAGATTTGTAAAGTGCTCTGAAGCTGAGTTGTTTGAGAGACAGTGAACATCAGTCAGAGTGGCAGGTCTGCAGAGGCATTAAGCCTTTAGGTTGCACATCATTCATTTGCCAAATTTCCAGTACCTTTCAAACCAATGGGCTGGTCAATGTCCAGATCCTGGTGATAAATGGAACTAGTGTAAGATATCCAGTCCACTCAGTGCAAACTCTCTGTTATCCTTCCTAAAGTGTTGTCAGTGACTGAGAACTTGGTCAGTCTTCAGAGAAGACAAACTTAAGGCAGTGACTGACTTGCCAAACAGATCAGTTGAGTGAAGCTGACTAAAAGAACAATGCAGAACTGTCCTGATCAGAACTCTGAGCTCCAGTATCTGGTTCAGACGCACAACCTGCCACTGATCCGTAACAAAATGCCTCAAGTGAAGTAACCAAAGTTACCTGGAGGTAATTTACCTGAGCTGCTATGGATCGCCTTGTCATCCCTGTCACTGGTCAGGGATGTACCCGTGGACAGGGCAATGGAGGGCACTGACCGAGCTGGTCGCAGTGCCAGCTGCTCAGGCTTCATCTGGTCTTTTCTGGAGCGTTGTTGGAGGACCTTGATGATGGCATCCTTCTCCAGGATCTGTGCATGCAGGGCTTTAATCCTGAGTGCAAGGAGAGGTCATTACTCACAGCTCTCTTGACCAAACCAGAGGTCTGCACTAACACAGCCACCTTCACTGATGGCTGCCTATTCCTGTTATCAATTCATGACCAGTTACTCAAAACAAAATCCCTCCCACACCTTCTCGAAGCTGGTAACCCAGAGTAATTTACAGATTCAGCAAAGTAACATAGGAGGTCAGGCTATGGGGGTGGGTCAGATAGCAAGAGAGGGACCTCAGACAGCAATGGTCACTGGCTTTGGGACAATCAGACTTGGCTGAGACAGGCAGATCAGGACCAGTGCACAGAATGGTTGCTGCTGACAGTTCAATTGGGTTACACTATCCTGAGGTAGCTGTGGCTCCAGATGTTTCCCAGAACCACGGCACCAGCAGATTCCCTCGCTGGTCAATTCCTGCATGTAAACAGTAGCAGGGAGCCAGGGGAGATGTCTGATTGCCTGGTATAGGACCACAATTATCCTCACAGTATTATGGCCAAACCGTACCTAGGAGCACTGTTTATGTCACCACCACCCTGAATACTGCCTCACATCTAACCTCTTCCTATTGCAACATGCTTCACCAGTCCAGGTTCTATTACAAAGCCCAAATCCATTGGACACACAATCCCGGTCCCAGCCCCAGGCCCAATCCCAGTCCCAAGTTTCAGCTCTACTCTCCCTGTTGCTGCTATATATATCAGTACCTGTTCTCCATTTCTTGGTGCCGATGACTGGTCACAATAACCTCGCCGTTCTCGTAGTAAACACATTTCTCCAGAGAGCTCCCATTGAAGCTGTTGTTGGGTGAATGGTGAGGGGAATGATTGATGATAGTGGTGTCTCTGTGGAAATAAAGAAAATCATTCAGTTCCCCTGAAGAGAGAAGCTGAAGCTGGCTATCGTTTGATCAAGCCGAATCTTCGTGGCCTCATGGACCAAAGGGTCCATAGTGTTTTCATAGCAAGATACGGAAGCAGACTGCCAGGTCTTTCTTCTGCAGAGATACTGCTGTTGGCCAGGTTGAGACCCAGCTGGGTTTGAACTCAGGACCATATGCCTCCAAGTCCAGGGCTGATGCCATTACACCACCAGCTGGCTAGCAAGTACACAAATTATGACAGGTGGGAGGCTCCACAACGACCATGAACTAGAATGGTGCACAACTAGTGGGGTCACTACCTCAGTTCTCCAGGCACCACTGCTAACTGCTGGTGCTGTCTGTGTGGAGTTTGCAGTTTGCTTTGCTCCAGGTGCTCCAGTTTCCTTCCACACCCAAAACCAGTAGATAGGTTAGCTAGCTGCCAGAATTTGATGCACATGTGGAGATGGGTGGTCAGAGTTGGAGGGAATTGTTGGGAATGTGAGATAGAATATGTGCTGACACTGGAGAGGATTCAAAGGAGGTTCACAAAATGTTTCCAGGATTGAATGGCTTGTCATAGGAAGAGCGTTTGATGACTCTAGGCCTGTATTCACTCAAATTCAGAAAACTGAGGGGTGACCTCATTGAAACCTATCGAATGGTGAAAGACCTTGATAGAGTGGGTGTGGAGAGGATGTTTCCTCTGGTGGGAGAGTTTAAGATCAGAGGACACAGCCTATTAAATAGAAGAGTGTCATTTTAGAATGGAGATGAGGAGGAATTTCTTAAGCCAGATATTGGTGAATCTGTGGAATTCGTTGCCACAGGTGGCTGTGAAGGATAGATTCTTCATTAGTCAGGGCATGAAGGGAAATGGGGGAAGGCAGGAGATTGGGGCTGAGAGGAGAATTGGATCTGCCATGATGAAATGGCAGAGCAGATTTGATGGGCCAAATGGCCTAATTATGCTCCTATATCTTATGGTCTTATGGTGATAGGGTTCAGTGAATAGATGGGAAAGACAGTGAAAGAAAGTGGAGAGAAAAATCAAAGAACAGGATGCAAGAGTAGGAGTGGTGAGTACTAAGGAGGAAGGGTATGTCCAGTACATCCTTTAATGTATCTGACCTAGAGTGTGGAATAGAAACACCTGGACATGCAGGGACACACCTCTGGGTGGCTGCTGTAGCAGCAGCATCCATTGCAAACTGCCGCATGGTGCTCTCCTCCAGATACTTCTGTTCCCATTTGGTCATGTCAGCTTCCAGAGCTAGAATCCTCTCTTCCTTCTCACGCAGCAGCTCCATCAATGCTGGCACACTGTACTCTGAAGCTCCGGGGCCCTGAGCTGTTGCTTGGCGCTGTGGAGAGAACCCAGTGTTAGCATGTCACACAGATAAACAAGCAATGTGGGGAGAGCCCAGTGTTAGCACTTTGCAGGACATTCCTTGTCACCTTTGTTAAATGCTGACTGCTGACTGGAAAGGTGTCAAGTCACAAGGGAGAAATATTCTCTTAATGCTCCCTCCATTGGAAATTTGCATAACCTTGGAGACTTTGGTTATGTCTCCAGCCTTATTTATCCTATCTGGGTCATTTAACCTGTCAGACCTGGTGGTCTCCGTACACACTGCACAACTGGTGCTTCCATTTCCCACATTGCCGCAGTGAACAGACTTTCAGTACGCTGCAGTGAAGCAATCTGAGCCGTCCTAACGACACGGAGCAGTACGTAAATGCAAGTTCTTTCCCTTTGGTGTCCATGTGACAAAATCAAATGTTACATTTGGTTTTCTTTGAAGATTCCTTGTGGGGCTTCCATTCAAGCCTTTTATGCCCAGGTCCTTCCAGGTAATCTTGGGTCAAACGTCCTTTATTACAGTTGATCTCTGCACAACCCATTGGATTCAGGAAAATGCCATAACATCTGTTATTCAATGAGATACATATCGGGGTAGACCTGAACACATTACTACCCAGACTCCATTGGTTTTAGGCTTGCTTTGAACAACATTAGCCTTTCTAACAAAAGGGGATTGCCCTTGGCAAGTATTTTGAGACAGCTGGCAGGTTGTTGACTTACCTGCTGTGTCCGCAGACTCTTCAGTTCCTGCTCCAGTCGTTTCCTCAGTCGCAGCTCTAACTGCTCCCGTTTCTCACACGCAGCCTGCAGCTGGCTCAGAGCATGCTGCAATTTCTCCACTCTCTGCACGTAGGCTCGCTTTTTCCGCAACTGAGAGAGAGAGAAATGCTTGGCTTCAGAACCCTGACAACTCTGTGGCAGCCTTGAGTTAAGGAATCGGAGTGGAATTGAACATACCTCATCCTCAAGCCGCACTACTTTGGACTGTGTGCTGTTGAGTGCATGGTCAAGAAGCTGCACCCGCCTCTGCTGATCTTCATACCTGCTGCATGAGAGGCTTAACTCCCTCTGAAGCTGCTCCTTCTCTTGCTGCTGTTCCCTATCTGCAAAGCATACAGAATCCAGCAAAGTTATCTTTCACCAACAGCAAAGGCAGCACACCAATCTAATTACTGACAAGGATGGAAATAGTTACCGTAATTCAAAGGGGGAATATAAACACATCCAAACTAGATCTCAGAGTCACACAGCCTAAAGCCTTCAGCCAAGTCAACTCTCATCATCCTCCACAATCCAGTCAATTCTCCCTGTATTCCTATAAACCCCCATCCCCCAGTAGCAATTCATAGCGGCATTTAACTCATCAACCTGTGTGCTTTTGCCATGTGGGAGGAAAATGGAACATTTTGAGGATCACCTGTACTCACATGGAGAGTGTGCAAACTCCACATGATGCAGGTCAGATTGAACCTGAGTCGCTGAGCTACAAGGAGGCAGCCCTACTAATTGCGCCACTTTACGAAGTGTTCCTTCTTCTCTAGTTAATTTAATTTGAATTGTTTAATACTTTTGGTAAGCAAGAGCACTTTGTTCTGCTGAGAAATTTGTTCTTTCATTCCTCCTGCTAATGAAACACACAACAGCGTGTGATCTAGAGACCACGACAACTGTCTATGAGATGGTGGTTGAAGGCTGAATTCATAGACCATTCCAAGTCTTGAGATAAAGGTGGGAGGGGATTGTTATCTGCTCCTGCATTGAGACTCAGTGGCAAAAAAATACCGAGAATGCCCCAGGACCAGGCCCCTTGGCCTGAGATGCCAATTTAAACTGCTCTTCTGCCTGCGTGTGGCTGATATCCTCCTTCCCCCATCTGTTCATGTTGCTGTTGAACCTGCTTGCAACACCTGCCCTGGTATCCTGTTTCAGGCATCTACCACTCTATGTAAAAAGCATGCCTCAGAACAGAAGAGGTGCTCTTGGAATAGACAGGGTGAGTAACTGTAATGCAGCAGCCATGGTGGTGAATAGAGTGAATGCTTAGGGTGGTGGATAGTACTCAGCAGTTGTTAGGCATAGTTCACTGTATCTCAGGACAAGGAGCAGAAAGCTGCCGGTACCATGGTTCAATGCTGAGGAATGCTCATCCCACTCTCACCACTACTGTACTTCCTCCTCTGGCCACCAGGCAGTGCTGTGGACAAGCATTAGGCTGTGTCTTTCTCAGAGTCACAGATGAGCTGAAATTTTAATCTATACCCACTCCATGCTAGAGCAATCCATCTTGTCCCACACTCCCAATCTCTCACCACATTCTCCACATCTCTGAACTATCCTTCCTATCCAGCTCCATTTAACTCTACAACAAAATCTGTTTTCACCACTCCAACAAAATCCAACCAAGGAGACAATTTTCTCACCCACTCTTCTGGCTCTTTTGCCAGATCACTCACATTTGATCTTCCCTGATCTTCACACCTTCATTGTAATTCTGAGCAAACATTCTCTCCTTAACCAGCACTGCCACATTCCCTTTCTCTCTTCTCTCCCATCTTTCCTGATCACATTATATCCAGGAAATTTTAGAACCCATTACCGCCCACATTTTAATTAATTATCTGTTACTGCAACATTGGAAACCACACACATTTAATTTGCACCTGCAGTTTATCAACATTCTTGTGTTCACGTACAGTCACAGAAAATCCACCATTGCATTTTAGTCCTGTACCATAAGACATAGGAGCAGAATTAAGCTATCTGGCCCATCGAGTCTGCTGCACCATTCTATCATGGCTGATCTTTTTTTCCTCCTCCTTAACCCCAGTTACTGGTGTTCTCCCTGTAACCTTTGATGCCATGTCCAATCCAGAACCTATCAATCTCTGCCTTAAATACATTCAATGGCCAGCCTCCACAACGCATGTGGCAACAAATTCACCACCCACTGGCTAAAGAAATTTCTCTGCATGTCTGTTTGGAAAGGGTGACCCTCTATCCTGAGGCTGTGTCCTCTTATTCTAGACTCTCCCACCATGGGAAACATTCTTTCCACATCTACTTTGTCTAGGCCTTTCAACATTCAAAAGGTTTCAATGACATCTCACCTCACCTTTCTGAATTCCAATGAGTACAGACCCACAGCCATCAAATGTTCCTCATAGGATAACCCTTTCATTCCTAGAATCATCATTGTGAACCTCCTCTGGACCCTCTCTAATGCCAGCACATGTCTTCTAAGATGAAGGGTCCAAAACTATTCACAATACTTATAAGTGCCTTATAAAGCCTCAGCATCACATGCTTGCACTTGCATTCTGGACCTTTTTAAATGAATGTTAACATGGCATTTGCCTTCCTCACCTTCAACTTGATCTACAAGTTAACCTTTCGGGTGTTCTGCACAAGGGCTCCCAAGTCCCTTTGCATCTCATATTTTTGGATTTTCTCCCCATTTAGAAAATAGTCCACACATTTATTTCTTCTACCATTTTCCAACATTGTATTTCAGTTGCCACTTCCTTGCCCATTCTCCTAATCTGTAAGTCCTTCTGCATCCTACCTGTTTCCTCAACACTACCTGCCTCTCCACCAATCTTCGTATCATCTGCAAACTTGGCAACAAAGCCATCTATTTCATCATCTAAGTCATTGATATACAGCAGAGAAAGAAGTGCTCCCAACACCGACCCCTGCTAAACACCTGTACATAACTGGAAATCTGAAATAATAACAGAAAAAGCTGGAAATACTTGTGGAAAGTGAAACAGTTAAGATCTCAGTTGAAGACCTTTCATGAGAACTGGCAGACTTTTTCATACCTGAAATGTTAACTGCTTCTCTTTCATAGAATCTAACTGACATTCTCAAAATCTCTATTTGGCTCGCTGCTGTTCTGTGGAATGAATACCTTGGGATTGTCTCCAACATTCAAATTGGTAGACTAATGCAAGGTTGTTGTTCTATAGTTGTGAGATTACAAAAAGGAATATTTATTTATTGAGATACAGAGCAGAATAGGCCCTTCTGGCTTTTGAGCCATGCCTCCCAGCAAACCCCTGATTTAACCCCAGCCTAATCACAGGACAATTTACAATGACCAATTAACCTACTAGCTGGTACATCTTTGGGCTGTGGGAGGAAACTGGAGTACCTGGAGGAAACCTATATGGTCATGGGGAGAACATATAAACTCTTCCCAGGCAGCGGTGGGAGTTGAACACAGGTCATCTGTACTATAAAGTGTTGTGCTAACCACTACGCCATCGTGCTGTCTCCCTCTCCAATGCTCCTGATGCCATGTCATTGAGACAATGGCTCTTAAGAATGAGCCTTTGTCTGAATCAGTGCTTCAACTGTTGTCCTGCTATAAAATCACCCTTTGCTGGATGCTGTTCAGAGGGAAGCCAAAGAGAAAAAAAACAAATCAAGGACCTTGGGCTGCCCAGATTGCATTCCTCTGAGCAATAAATAGGAAATAACATTGACTTCTCCAGCCATAATTACCATGTGAGGCTGGCAACACACAAAGCAATTCAAGAGAGTGAAGGCACAGCTTCATACATAAAGTTTGGCAACTTTAATATTAATAATAATTTTATTTATAGAGCACTTTTCACACAAAGTACAAATAATTATGGAAAAGCATCAGAAATCCTGTCTCTGCTCTTGTTTAACCAAACACTTCCAGTAAAAATTCACTGTATTAATGTCAGTAGAAAGCAGCATTCCACACTCAGCTCCACCTTCCTCCCCTGCTCCCAAGGGAATGACTTAATGACCTTGGTAGGCTCCTAACTTCCTGCTGTAAAGTTCTGCACTGAACAAAGAATGCGCTTGAAGCAGAGGGAGGGGGAGGGCAGGGGAAGTTGAGCTGTTGATGAAAGTCATGGGACAAACCAACATTCCTCTGACCTACATACCTTACAATCAAATGCATACCACACCACTACATCGCGCTGGTTAACACTTTGGTGCCCATTGTTCAGATCTGTACTGGCTCAAAGGGAAAAAAACATTAAAGCAGGAATGGAATGAAGCTGGAAGGGGGCTGGGAATGCAATGAGTAAATAGTTTCACTTTTTGAGAAATTCTTTGCCTTTCTGGGACTCATTAGTGGTTGATATCGTTAACACATTGCCAGAGGAGGTGTGGGGGATGGAAATCAGACACAATCACTGTGTTCAGCAGACATTTACAACAGGCAAGGCATTGAAAGATAGGGTCCTAATATAGTCAAATAAGGTTAGGGTAGACAGAAAAATGCCTGCAAGGATGTTGTGGCTCAAAGGGCCTAGTTTCTGAGCTTTACAACTATGACTCTGTTACTCCACCTCTCTCTCTCTCTCACACATACACACACACTCAGAGTGGTCAAATTATTTGTAGGGATAGTTCTGCTTGTTCATTCTTAGGGTGCTTGTAAGAGATGAATGTGGTTGGATCAGGGTTAACAGAAAACACTCCCTTTATGCTGGCCTTGTTGAACACGACTTGTCATCTGTGACTAACAAGAATCTGTATTTCTAATGCACAATTGTCAAGGGACAGGGTTCCAGGGGCTGGGCTTGGTTAGTTCAGTGAGGGAGATATGCTATTGGGGGGAAAACATGAATCTAGATGGGTCTTGTCCCTGAGGACTGGTGGAGACATGAGAATTTGTTACATCTCTTGAACGTTAGGTAGTGATGTGTTCAACTGGTCACTGGCAGGACTGAGTGCAGGATGGACCAGCAACTGGCACACCTCCATTTCCCAACATCTGGAAAAAGTGATAAGAAAATTTTGCCATAAGCCATGTACTTTACCACCTATTTCAAAATGTGCCTGACTTTGAACTTAAAGCAACAAGCACACCATGTTCACTCACTGATCAGTCCCTTGATTCAGTGCCAGCTTGTGAAGCCTCAATCACAAACTCTGTACCTCACTACCATATTCAGTGTTTCACTGACCATCCAGGAGGGGCAAGACCACAGACTGCCTTCACTCAGGGGCACTGGTTCAATCACTGAGAGTGAGGAAAATGCCACAGCTTCAGTCTCACTTGTAGTAATTCTACTCATTTGCATCAAATGCCTTGAACTGAATTCAGATTTTGAAACAATCATGGGGTTGATGGGTTTTGAGCCAACTGGTCCCAGGTTCCTTATATGTGGGACAGCTACCTGCTAGTGAACACCCAGACTGCATCTCAGGGACCAGACTGATCGAAAATCATTTCAACTGTCAATAATGTGGGGGGGGGGGGGGGGGGGGTAAAATGTGGAGAACCTTTTTCTCCAGAGGGTGTCTGGAATTCTGAGTGCAGCAGGTGGGTGATGGAATCAGAGCGATGCGTAGGACACTACAGACCAAGTACAAGTAAATGGAATTCGTCTAGACTATGTTATGAATGTACCACAGCTCTGAGGGGCCGAAGGGTGTGGGACCAGCCCCCTCCTTCTGGAGAATCGCAAGATCGCTATTAATTCGGGTCTTGGACCCAGGAAATGAGAGACAATGCAACGGATTTGACCATTGTTCTTAGAGGCACCTGTGTGAATTGCAACTCTATAGTACGTGCCAACTAACAGGGACATGGACACCCTCGGGCAATGTGGGGTGGGGATTGTATCACCCTACCTTGATTGACATTTACAAATCTGCCAGTCATGATAAAAAGGAGACTGCAGGAGGCAGTACCCCAGCGACGCACCAGACGGAGACACCATCGCTCATCGCTCCCGTAAGGACAGGAAGCTGTTCGGGAGCCACGTGTGATTCGGTTCCCCTAGCTTGGGAAACGAGTGGCTGATAACCCCGAAAAGGATTTCGAACTGACAGCGGGGAACTCACGTTCCCGATTCAACGATTTGAGTCCAAAAGGCTGGCAAGTTTATTTTCTCTCTCCAACCCGTGAACACCCAGCGGTCCCCAAAACGGCTAAAAGCCTTCATGAACTGGCAAGACTTTTATATTTCCATCGGACAATAGTTTTACCCCTAGACACATGATAGAGCTCCTTCTGATTGTTGATTATTACTATACCCGCGCTTTAGATTGAGTATTGACGACATATATTATCTGAATGTTTGTATTAACCTTACTTTTGTGCCCCTTTATAAATAAAAACGTTTAAAAATAGTACCATCAGACTTCAGCGGACCTCTCTATCTTTGCTGGTAAGTGACCCAGTTACGAGGTTTGTAACAACTAGTACATGGTGGGCTGAATGGCTCTATTCTATGACTCTAAACCAGAGAGGATGCAAAAGGATGTAACTAGACTGGAGGTTTGAGTTACAATGAGACTGGATAGGCTGGGACTGTTAAGTGGTGGACTTAGATAGTTTTATAAAATCATGACAGGCATAGACAAGGTCAGAGGCCTTTCCTATGATAAGGGTGCATAAAACTAGAGGGGATAGATTTGATATGAGAGATTATAGGGGAGACTTAGAAGGAATCCTCCAAGAGGCAAATTTTCTGCACAGAGGGTGATGGGCAAATAGCATGACCTACCGAAAGAACATTTAAGACATTTGGACTGGTACACAAACAGAAAATCTCCACTATGGACAGTCCTAAGGCTAGAAGTGAAAGGAGGAGGGTAAAGTATAGGAATAGCAACCCCATCCTGTATAAAACACAGAGCTATGGAAACATCTACAGAAGCTCCAAATACCTCATCCCTAGGAATGGAATGATTTTTGAAGATGGGCTGGACCCAGGGACACATTGAAAGACTGGCCCAGGACAGAGGACACCAGCAAGCTACTGTAGATGGCCAAAGTCCCCACTAGGGGTGATGGGTTAAGTATGTAAGTACATAAGTACATAAGCAGAAACAGTTCAGAGAGAGATGGTTCAGATTAAAGAAATGGGACCAGCTCAGGAAGGCACCTTGGCCAGCATGGACAGGTTGAGCTTTAGGGAGTGTTGTACAATTCTATGTCTTTGTGGCTAAGCATTGCTCCGTGTCAGTATAGAGGACGATTTTCTGGAAGTGAGAAGGATTTTGCAAGTAGAATTTATGCTGGTGATGTGTACTGGGGTGGGGGTGATGTGTACGGAGAGGGAGGTGATGTGTACGGAGGGGTAGTGTGTATGGGGGGGCGTGATGTGTACGGGGGGGAGATGTGTACAGAGAGGGAGGTGTGCCCGGGGGTGTGTGTACAGGGTGGTGGCGTGTACAGGGGGTGGTGTGTACGGGAATGTGGTGTACGGGGTGGTGGTGCGAGCCATGCTGTGTAAGAGGCTGATGCAGGAGTATCTGAAGCAAACCAAAGTCCCGATGTGCCTCAGACCAAAAGACCTTGTACTTCCCACGAGGAACAGTTTCTGGTCAAATGCTCATTTCTAATTATCATAACTCATCAGTAACTAACCAGCTCCAGAGCCAGAAGTGCTAACGTGCTTACATCAACCAATAAAATGCCAGTGGAATTTAATGCTCAGCCGTTGGTTTGAACAGGTTTTCCACCCCAGTTTCTTTGGCTTCTACTTTCCCTTGTTTTTGGAGCGTCTCAAAGCTGAAGATCAAACTTGCAGACTGGTAGCTTTCAACAGAGCCCCATGCATCCAGACGGCAGTGCCTGCTCGCTGCTTTCTGTCTGACTCCTCAAGGACACATCAGCAACCCTGCTCAAGGTATGTCACATGTAAGTGCTAAGCTAATTCCTCTGCCACCTTCTTTCAGAGCGAATGATTGGTGGGTGAGGATCAACAGTGGCAGGCCGAGTCACCTGAGGTGTACAAGGAATCTGCTATTATTTCTCCAAGAGCAGTTTAACTCAGGCTTACAACTGTATTGAACCAAAGTGCCACATCACACACAAGGTCTGAAACTGAAGGAGTATTCCAACCTGCTGAACTGTTAATCAAGGTCATGGCTGACCTCTTCCCTCAACCCTATGTCCCTCAACTATTACCTCGAATCATTCCCAGCCTCTTTTCAATGAATTCAGTAAAAGTAACCCTCCATATCCCTCTAGGAGAGAGAATTTCAAAGGTTCACCAAAGAAAGTAACTCCACACCTAAATCCCCAAAATGCCTATTCCTCATTCTCCAACTCTGTCTCCAGTCTCAGCTTCAATGCCTACAGGGAACTTTCTACCAACAAATTGTCGGTTTTGCTGAAATCTTTTCTCATTCTTCTGGAACTTTAGAGAACACAGACCTATTGCGTTAATCTCTCATTATACACTACCATCCCCTGGGACCACAGGGATGCATTCCTTCTGTGCATTTTTAGCCTGGATTTAGTTACATTAAGGAATGCCAGATTGGACTGTAGGAGCAGCACAAATGCACAAGGTTAGTGATGGCAGGAGGGAAGGGAAGCCTCTTCGGGGGACTGCATGCGCAACTTCTCATAAAGTCATAGAGAAATACAGCATAGGAACAGGCCCTTTGGCCCATCTAGTCTGTGCTGAAACTATTTAAACTGCTGCTCCCAATGACCTGCCTTCCATATCCCTACTATCTATGTACCTTTCCAAACTCCACTTAAATGCTGGAATTGAGCTCCCATGCATTCCACCCACTCACAAACCTCTGAGTGAAGAAATTTCCCCTCATGTTCCCCTTAAACTTTTCACCTTACACAACCCATGACTAGTCGTAGTCCCAGCCAGCCTCGGTGGAAAAAGCCAGCTTGCATTTGCCCTATCGACATCCCTCATAATTTTTGTACATCTCTATCAAATCTCTTCTCAATCTTCTAATTTCTAAGGAATAAAGTCCTAACCTATTCAATCTTTCCTTATAAATCAGTTCCTCCAGACCCAGCAATATCCTTGTAAATTTTCTTTGTACTCTTTGAACCTTGTTTACATCTTTCCTGTAGTTAGGTGACCAAAACTGCACACAATACTCCAAATTAGGTCTCACCAACATCGTATACAACTTCAACATAACATTTCATCTCCTGTACTCAGTACATTGATTTCTGAAGGCCATTGTGCCAAAAAGCTTTCTTTATGACTCTGGCTACATCCACACTAGACCGGATAATTTTGAAAACACCGGTTTTGAGTAAAAATGATAGGCGTCCACACTATGTGTTTTTGAAATTATCTCTATCCACACTGAAAAGGAGATTTTGGCGAAGCTCCTCCTCCTGCGCACGTGCAGGACACATCTACCGAAAACAAGCGACATGTTTGGTGTCGAATCTCGCCGTAAAAGTGCGTGTTTGTGTAGTTACAGACTAGAAAAACTTAAAACGATGGACAGCTGTTGGCTTTCGCGCAGGAGAACTTAAAACTAAAAAAAAACAAATACTGGAGCGTACGGAGGCAACCGACAGGGAGCTCACGGACAGATGGACCCGGCTGACAACCAACATTGAAAAACTGACTAACTCTGTTGCATTAATAGAGCACCTTGTTAAATGTATAAAACATGTCTGCATCAGTGTTATATTTCCATACAATGTTACATTAGGCTGTTACACATCTATTGCCAGAGAAGTACTTGCATAAATAGGTAAACCACCTTCATACAAGCAAGGACAGAAAACAGGGCAAAGTGAGTACAGTATACTTATTTATTCAGTAAGTTATGGGTCAAAGTATTTGGTGAGTACATTTCTAACTCTTCTGGCTTCAGTCTCTTTGCTGTCTGTTCTGAAATTGTTAGGTTGCATTCAAGAAAACAATGAAATAGCATGCTGCCGTCCAATAGCGTTTTCAGAAGTCTCCGGTTACCCAGCTTGGAAAGCGTTTCTGAAAAGCTCCGGTTTCGGGAGACGAAAACGCCGTTTTAGTGTGGACGGAGGGTAAAAACAAAGAGAAAAGGCTTCGGTTACGGATTTATCCGGCATAGTGTGGGTGTAGCCTCTATTGACCTGTTGCACTAATTTATGGACCTGTATTCCCAGATTCTGTTGTTCTACCACACTCCTCAGTGCCCTACTGTTCATTGTGTAAGACCTACCCTGAATAGTCCTACCGAAGTGCAACACCTCACATTTCTCTACATTAAATTCCATCTGCCTTTTTTCAGCCCAGTTTTCCAGTTGATGCAGATCCCTCTGCAAGCCATGACAGCCTTCTTCGCTGTTCTTTATACCCCCAATCTTGGTATCATTCGCAAATTTGCTGACCTAGTCAACCACATTATTGTCCAGATCATTGACAAACAACACAGGGCCCAGTACTGATCCCTGAGGCACACCACTTGTCACAGGCCTCCAGCCAGAAAGGCACCAATCTACTACCACTCTCTGGCTTCTCCCACAAAGCCAATGTCTAATCCAATTTACTACCTCATCTTGCATGCCGAGCGACTGAACCTTTTTGACCTACTTCCCATGGGGGACCTTGTCAAATACCCTCCTAAAGTCCACTGCTTTGTCTACATCCACTTTCCTGGTAACTTCCTCGAAAAACTCTATTAGATTGGTTAAAAATGACCTACCACCCACAAAACCATGCTGACAATGTCCACATCTATCCAAATACTTATATATCCTGTCCCTCAGAATACCTTCCAGTAACTTTCGTACCACTGATGTCAGACTCACTGGCCTATAATTTCCTGTTTTATGTTTAGAGTCTTTCTTAAGCTTCCTTAAGGTCATCATAGTGATAATGGGGACAAGCTCCCACTGCATATTAAATGCTCCCAATGGTGCCTGTCTCAAATAGCCTCTGGCAACCAAGTCTACCTCCTGGGCTTCACATGTGCTTAATTGCTAAGCCCAGCAGAACCTTTTCTATTGACAAAAGGAAGGGCAAAGGCAGGTTACTGGCACCTTAAAATCAGTCACTTTGGGCAGATAGGGCTTGTCTGCTGTGGTTGGCAGCTCACCTAGGAGAAGGAAAACTCTGATCTCAAACCTCCGCCGCCTTGCAGCCATACCCACTGGGGAAGGCTTTGTGAGTAAACCCTGAGGGAAAATTCCAGAGCTGAAGTCCCTAAGGCTGCCCTACACTGAGTTTTTTGAAGCTTGTTATCTTTACCTTTTATTCTGACAGGCACTTACAATATTTATACTGTCAAAATTTCACTTTTGAAGGACTCCCACTTTCTAAATACACCTTTGCCAGAAAACAGCCTGCCCAATCTACACTTGCCAGATCATTTCTAATACCATCAAAATTGACATTCCTCGAATTTAGCATCTCAACCCACAAACCAGACCTATCATTTTGCATACTTAATCTGAAACTAATGACATCATGATCACTAGATGTAAAGTAATACACACTAAATGTTGGTGGAACTCAGCAGCCCCATGAAGAAATCTATGAAAAAGAGTAAACAGTTGACATTTCGGGCTGAGACCCTTCATCAGGACTAGATGCAAAGTATTCCCCCTATGCAAACTTTCTCATCCCGTAATAGCACTCTCCCTCGTTAGGACTTCTATGTACATATTTGACAAACTCTATCCCCTCTAGTCCTTTTACAGCATGAGATTCCCAGTCAATCTGGGAATTTTAAAAATTCCCAGATTTTGTGGAAAGTTAAAATCACCTAGTATAACAACCTATGATCTCTCTATAAATGGGTTCCTCTAAATCCCTTGGACTGTTGAGTGGTCTGTAATATAGCCCCATTAACATGGCCATACCATTCTTGTTTCTCAGTTCCACCTGTAAGTTCTCACCAGTCAAGTTCTACAGTCTGTCCTGACAGGGCACTGCCGTGACATTCTCCCTGACTAGCAATGACACCCCCTCCTCCTTTAATCCCTCCTACTGGCACATCTAAAACAACATAACCCCAGAATATGGAGCAGCCAGTCCTGCCCCTCCTGCAACCAAGTCTCACGAATGGCTACAACATCGTAATTCCAGGTACTGATCCAGGCCCTGAGCTCATCCGCCTTTCCTGTGATATTTCTTGCATTGAAATATACACAGCTCAGGAGACTAGTTGCACCATGCTCAACCTGTTGATTCCTGACTTTGTCTGAGGTCTTACCAACATCTGCCTCCACAACCTCTCCCCTAACTGTTCTGGTACTCTGGTTCCCATCCCCCTGTGATTCTAGTTTAAACCCCACCGTGCAGCATTAACAAACCTTCCCAATAGGATATAAGTCCTCCTCCAGTTCACGTGTAAACTGTCCCTTCTATACAGGTCCCATCTTCCCTGAAAGAGAGCCCAATGATCCACAAATCTTATGCTCTCCTTCCTACACCAACTCCTTAGCCGCGTATTAAACTGTATAATCTTCCTGTTTCTGGCCTCACTGGCACGTGGCAGAGATAGCAATTCTGAGATCACAACCCAGGAGGTCCTGCCTTTTAACTTAACACCTAACACCCTGACTTGCTGTGCAGAACCTATCCATGTCATTGGTACCTACATGGTATGACCTCTGGCTGTTCACCTTCCCACTTAAGAATGCTGAGGATTCGATCTGAGATGTCACCGGTACCTGGGAGGCAACACACCATCTGGGAAACTCATTCTCGCCTACAGAACCTCCTGTCTGTTCCCTTAATGAATCCCTTGTCACCCCAGTGTGCCTCTTCTCCCGCTTCCCTTTTGAGTCAGAGAACCAGACTCAGTGGCAGATACATGACAGCTGTGACTTTCCTCTGTTAGGTCATGCCCCCTCCCAACATTATCCAAAGTGATGTACCTGTTGTTGAGGGGATGGCCACAGGGATACTCTGCATTGGCTGATTTTCCTTTCCCCTTCCTGACTGTCACCCAGTTTCTTGTGTCCTGGGCCTTGGGTGCAACTACCTGTCTATATGCCCTATTCATCATCTCCTCAGCCTCCCGAATAATCTGGAGTTCATCCAGTTCCAGCTCTAACTCCTGAACGTGGAGTGTTAGAAGTTGCAGCTGAACGCACTTCTGGTGGGTGTAGTTGTTCGGGACACTGGAGGTCTCCCTGCCTCCCACATCCTGCAAGAAGAGCATTCCACTAGCCTGCCTGGCATCCCTACAGTTCTTTCTTTACATTTGCTGAGCTAATGTGAAGAAGGGGAAAAACTCTACATACAGCTTTTTGTTTTTTGCCTTTTCTGACAGAAGCCTCAAAGAGCTAAAGCTTCAAAATCACCAGTCTGTCTACTCCAACGACAGCCGCTCCATGTGTCCCCTCTTACTTCAATTCTTTTCTTGCTAATCAATCCCAAATGCCAATTGGCCACTACTCACAACTCCTGATCTCTCTGAATGGCTGCTGCTCCTATGAAGCCTTCACCTCTAGCACAGATATCAACAGTGATGAAGTGCTTTGAGAGGTTGGTTATGGCTAGAATCAAATCCTGTCTCAGAAAGGACCTGAACCCATTGCAATTTGCCAGTCACAATAGGTCTACAGTGGATGCAGTCTCATTAGCTCTTCATAGAGCCTTCGATTACCTGCACAATACTAACACTTATGTCAGGCTGCTGTTCATTGACTATAGTTCGGTGTTTAACATAATAATTTTTACTGTTCTGATCAAAAAGCTCCAAAACCTGCTCCTCTGTATCTCCCTCTGCAACTGGATCCTCAACTTCCTCACCAGAAGATGACAGTCTGTGCGGATCAGAAGATCTCCACCTCACTGACGATCAACACTGACGCACCTCAAGGATGTGTGCTTAACCCACTGCTCTACTCTCTCTACACTCATGTCTGTGTGGCTAGGCACAGCTTAAATGCCATCTATAAATTTGCTAATGACACAACTACCATTGGTAGAATTTCAGATAGTGATGAGAGGGCGTACAGAAGCAAGCTAGATCAGCTGGTTGAGTGGTGTTGCAGCAACAACCTTGCACTCAATATTGGTAAGACCAAAGAATTGATTGTGGATTTCAAAAAGGGTAAGATGAGGGCACACACACCAGTCCTCATCAAGGGATCAGACGTGGAGAGAGTGAGCAATTTCAAGTTCCTGGGTGTCAACATCTCAGATGATCTATCCTGGGCCCCTCATTTCGATGCGGCTAAAAAGAAGGCACGACAACAGCTATATTTCATTAGGAGTTTGAAAAGTCTTGCTATGTGATCAAAGATTCTTGCAAATTTCAACAGATGTACCACAGTGAGCATTCTAACTGCTTGCATTATTGTCTGGTATGGGAGGAGTTCCTGATGCACAGGATCAAATTAAGCTGCAGAAAGGTGTGAACTTAGTCAGCTCCATCATTGGCACTGGCTTTCCCATATACAGTTACAAGGTTAACTGAGGTAAATAAGATCATCTTACTTTGAGCGATCAGTTTGCTGAGAATGCTTTGTCCATCCTCTGAGACCTCACACTCCTTGCTGGTCAGCAGTCTGTTGGCAGAACCCAACTTCTCTACATTGGAAACACAAAGCATTGAATTTACAAAGACAAGCAGCAAGTTGCACAAATAACTTGCAAACTACTTCAGGATAATCATCCAGCTCCTTTAACTGAGATGCCCTCCACTCACTACGTTTGCCTCATTAATGTTACAGTCAAAATAAAACATCAGTCAGAATTCTCCAAAGTCCAAAAACAAAGTCGTGTTCTTTGTCAAAATGCCAGATTTTTTCTCCCATTGATTCCTTCAGTATCCTTCAGTTATTTCCCCTTTTAAAAAATCAATGTATTTAGTGATTATAGCATCACCTTATTACAATATTACAGTATTCCACGATTCACACCCTTTATAGTTAATAGCTGCAAGATTTAACACAGTCACCTCTATGCAGAATGCATTCAATTCCCTGTGGTACCACTATTGTACCATAGATACCGTGTGCTCCTTTTCCAAGAACACATGGATACAGATGTAACCCTGGAAGAGGACAGGCAATCAACCTGGCAGAACACTTGACTCCCCACTACCTAGACCCATTATTGGTCACCTCGGCCAGGCCCAGGAACAAGCTGACCAGGAGAATTGTTTTCCAGTTTGGTAGAGTCAACCGCACCACCATTTGGACTCCAAAGCACAGCAGAGAGGCTAGTCTGGCTCATGTGCATTGTACCTTTTGAACATATTGTAGAGCAGCCTACATTATGTTTATGGAATTAACTCAATTAACTTCTTTATTGTTTCATTTTTTGATAAAACTAATGTAATTCTTCTAATTACTCCCCCTGAATGTTTTGATTGCATTTGTTGCTATCTTTACCCTTGTGAATGGTTTAAATGATAACAACATATCCATCGATGATTTCAGATCATATTGGCAGGAACCAAACCCTACCTCTGAGATCACGATTGAAGTCATGAAGCCGTCGAATTTCTCCCTCCATTTTGTTCCTCATTGTTTTTTCCAATGTCTCACGTTTGGCTGATGCCTTCATGAGGTTTTCATAGGCTTCTGAAATCCTCTGGATCTCTCTCTCCAACTGTAAAGTAACCATAGGTGGGTCGATGAGTGAAAGGTAATAAATTAACAGTGTAGAGTGAAGACTTCCCCATTAACAGACAGGGAGAGTAGCAGGCAGACAATAACCATCTTCGGGGGAGGAAACTGGTGATAATTACCTGCAAGGGAGGGGACAAGTGATGGTCACCTGTGAGGAAGGAAATGGGTGATGTTCACTCCTCAAGAATTGAGAAGTAAAGACATTTACGTTGCTGGTCCAGACAAGTTTCTGATCAAAATTATTGCCGCCTAGTAGATTGATGGTGGAGGAATTAGTGATGGCAATGCCAGGTGAAATGTCAAGAGGAAGTGGATAGCCAATTATTAATAAACATACCCACTTCTGATCTTATGCTGAGGATGGTCGGGGTTGGGACATTGCTTGCAGATGTCCTGGAATAAGATTATAAGAGCTAAGATTAAGACTGGCTTTATTTGTCACATGTATATTGAAACTTACAGTGAAATGTCTTGTTTGCGTCGAGGATGTTCTGGCAGCTTGCAAGTATCGCCATGCCTCTGGTGCCACATCGTATGCCCACAACTCACTAACTCTAACCTATACATCTTTGGAATATGGGAGGAAACTGGAGCACCCAGTGGAAACCACCATGGTCATGGTGAGATCATATAAACTCCTTACAGACAGCAGCAGGAATTAATGCTGTAAGGTATTACACTAACCACTATGCCCAGGGATGATGGACTTCTACAACCAACTCCTTTTGTGTGGGTATGACTCTTGACTACTGGTGTCTCTGCCCATTGACCAGTTTCACTTGGGCTCCTGAACATTACTTTCTAAAGCCTTGATGTCAAAGGCAGTGACTCTCACCTTACCTCTGAGGTTCGTGTTGGGATGAAGACTGTGTGAGGTCTGAAGTCAAGTGAACCCAGCAGAACCCAGTATGAGTACTGGTGAAGAGGTTATTGGTGATGTTTGAACAGTAATTAACAGAATGTGGTCCGGAACCATTGTGTTTGCATTTTCCAATATCCCCATTTTTCCTTGTTTATCACACGCAGTGATCGAAGACAATGGTGATGGGATTCCAGAAGGAAGTCGAGATAGCTCAGGTACTTCACACTTCTGGCTGAATTTAGTTACAATTGGGATGAATGGAAACAACCCCCCCCACCCCCCCAACCCCTACCCTGAACAGTGGCTGGATGCTCCTATTGGCTGCTTGTCTAAAAGGATAAACTCAGAATCAAAGCAATCGTTGAAAATGGTCATGTCCCCCAGCAGGGACACACACCACAGGAACTACAGTGCAAGGCATGGACTCGTCTCTCTGAATTTTCTCTGCCTTTTCTATTGATTCTTAGACACCATCAACCTAGTGGTCACATTGTTACAAGAAAGTTATTTGGTTATGAGAAAGTATGCATGATGTTTACCACTTCTAATCCATGATCAATATTAGCATTTTCAATACCAAACAGAGGAAATAATTGGCTGAATTGACCCAGACAAGGATGTGAATGGTTATTTCACAGCTGTAGTCACGCTGATACGCAGCAAGTGAAAGCAACACACTTGAGTTGAGCAGGGTCTGGTTGAACTGTTTACTGTTTCAATCAGCGCGCGCTTTAAATACCCGCTCCTAGCATCCCCCGCTCTCTGTGGCGCGGAAGTGACGTCGGTTTCCAGGCCGAGGTCTGCCCCGCACTCAGAACCTTCTCGGATGCTGCTGGCTGCGGACTTGCCCGCGACTGTTGGAGCCGGTTTGCTTGCCCCGTTGGCGAGCTGCCACATGACCCCCCCCCACCTCAGAACTGGCGCTAGGAGGTGCAGAACCCACAGCCTGCACACTGTTAGTTCTTTTAGGTGGCCGGCTTCATCGTCATGGGGGTGGCACCGTAGCCCAGCGTTCAAGGTCTAGATGCGCCGGTTTGAGATGGTCAATGGTAAAAATCTCTTCACGACCGCCGATGTCGAGAACGCAGGTCGTCCCATTATGGCGCAGCACCTTGTAGGGTCCTTTGTATGGTTGCTGCAGGGGTGGTATGTGCGTGCCCCAGCAAACGAAAACGTACTTGCTCTGTTGTAGGTCCTTGGGCACGAAAGAGGGTGTTGTTCCATGAGGGGACATCAGGACTGGGGCAAGTGTTCCAAGCCGCTTCCGGAGTTTAGTTAGGACCGTCATAGGTGTGTCCTCCTGGCCACGGGGTGCTGGCACAAACTCACCAGGAACTGTGAGCGGGGCACCGTAAACAAGTTCGGCCGATGATGCGGCCAGGTCCTCCTTGGGTGCTGTGCGGATGCCAAGCAGCATCCAGAGGAGTTTGTCAACCCAGTCTGGCCCTGGGAGGCGTGCCATCAGGGCTGACTTCAAGTGCCTGTGGAAACGTTCCACCAGGCCGTTGGACTGCGGGGGTAAGTAGTCATTCGGTGGAGCTGGGTTCCGAGGAGTTGTGCCAGTGTAGATCACAAAGCCGATGTGAACTGCACACCCCTGTCTGAAGTGACATGGGCTGGGAGTCTGAACCGTGCCACCCAGGTGGTAATCAGGGCTCTGGCACATGTCACCGTGGCCGTGTCAGCTTCCGGCCACCTCGTGAACCCATCCACCGTGGTGAACAGGTATCTCGCTCCTCTTGAAACCGGCAGTGGGCCCCTCACGTGCCTCTGGATTTTGGAGGTTTGACAGTGCGTGCATGTCCTGGCCCAGTGCCCGAACTGCTTGCGTAGGCCGTGCCACACAAACCTGTCTGCGATCAGCCAGATGGTCGCCCGGATGGAAGGGTGGGCTAAACCGTGCAAGGCGTCGAAAATGTGCCACCTCCAAGCGGTTGGGACAATGGGCCGCGGTTGCCTGGCAGACACATTGCAAGGAGCTCATTACCTTCGGGCCCAATGGGTATGTCTTCGAGGCGGACGGAGTCCTGAGACTGCGGTTCAGTACGCCAGCATCTCGCTGTCCAGTCGTTGCGCCTTCGCTAACGCCACATAATCCACCCCCGGAGACAGAGAGTGCACTGATTGGACGGAGGTGCGTGACAGCGTGTCGGCTACCACGTTGCTCTTCCCGGAGATGTGTTTGATCGTGGTGGTAAACTCCGAGATGTACGACAGGTGATGTTGCTGGTGGCCTGACCATGGGTCCAACACTTCGGCAAACGCGAAAGTGAGGGGCTTGTGGTCTGTGAAGACCGTGAACTCCCTCCCTTCCAGGAAATACCTGAAGTGCCGGATGGCAAGGTACAGGGCCAGCAGCTCCCTGTCGAAAGCGCTGTACTTAAATTCCGGGGGTCGTAGGTGCTGGCTGAAAATGGCGAGCGGTTTCCACTGGCCTTCGATGAGCTGCTCGAGCTCGCCGCCAACTGCCGTGTCAGAGACATCCACAGAGAGGGCAGTGGGGACGTCAAGCCGGTGGGGGGGGGGGGGGGGGTGGGACCAGGAGCGTGGTGTTTGCTAACATGTTCTTGGCTTGTTTGAAAGCCGCCGTCGCCTCCTCTGTCCAGGTGACCTCTTTGACCTTGCCGGACATCAAGCCGAAAAGGGGCCGCATGATCCGGGCTGCTGAGGGCAGGAAACAGTGGTAAAAGTTAACCATCCCAACAAATTCCTGCAGGCCTTTAACAGTGCTGGGTATGGCGTATCGGCGGATGGCTTCAACTTTTGCTGGCAGTGGAACAGCTCCATGGCAGTCGATCCGGTGCCCCAAGAAGTCGATAGCGGGTAGGCCGAACTCGCACAGCGGGGTTGATAGCCAGGCCGTAGTCGCTTAGGCGGCGGCAGAGCAGGCGTAGATGTGCTAGATGTTCCTGGCAGGAGCGGCTGGTGATAAGTATGTCATCCAGGTAGACGAACAGAAAGTCCAGATCTCGCCCTACTGCGTCCATCAGGTGCTGGAACAGCATCCTTAGGAACTCGAACAGGCCAAAGGGGGTAATGAGGGCCGTCTTGGGTACATCATCTGGCTGGACTGGAATCTGATGATACCCTCGGACCAGGTCAATCTTCAAAAAGAACTGGGCCTCTGCTTGCTCGAACTGGACTAGGGGTTGAGTGGTCCAGAAGGTTGGCAGTTTAAGGGAAACTGCATTCTGCAGAGCCGAGTCGTTCATGCTGGGTCCAAATGCCGTTGGACCGTCGGGGTCACCAATGTAGTCGTGCTGATACGCAACAAGTGACACACTGAGTCGAGCAGGGTCTGGTTGAACTGTTCACTGTTTCAATCAGTGCGCACTTAAGTACCCACTCCCAGCATCCCCCGCTCTCTGCAGGGCGGAAGTGACGTCGGTTTCCAGGCCAAGTTCTGCCCCGCACTCAGAGCTTTCTCGGATGCTGCTGGCTGCGGACTTGCCCGCGACTGTTGGAGCCGGTTCGCTTGCCCCGTTGGCGAGCCGCCACAGAGCCAACATTACAAAACCTTTTGCTTATGATGGTTATAGTAAATCATCAGTAAAAACAATAAACAAAAGTGCTTAAAATCATAAAGTTAAACGGGGTTTACAACCCAAAGTCAACGCTTGATATGTACTCCATTATTTTACAGATTGCACACTTGCAGGCAAGAAATCACAATAAAAAGTGAAGCAATGGTTCTACAGTTTGGGAAATGACTTCCATTGTTAATTTAACATCTAAAATGAAGAACAACAATTGGTTTTCAGACTCACTGGCATTGAATCCAGAAGAAGCCTTCCATTAACCCAGCCAAGATCAGCTGGGATGCTAGTGTCTGCATTAATCACAGACTTGCTGCTAAGACCCAACTGAGCATGATAAAACTTGTCCATTCCCATGATCTACAAAGGAACTCCAAATATTCCACCAAAGGCAAAAGTATGTGAACATTCACGTGGAGCCAGGCCCTCTTTTTAACCCATCAGCAGGTTTCCTGGTACCTGATGTAAACGCAAATGAAAGACGCTCATTCATGTGAAAAGCAACAACTGCTGAAATCCTCCTCAAATCCCAGTATCTTTTATTACTTAAGCATTATAGCCAAAGCCAGCAACAGAAGTTTAAGGGTGTCAGGGTAACAGCAAATTTATAGTTACAGCTGTCACGTTTATTATAGAGTAGCTGAAACAATTTTGTCTGAGTTAGTGCATATTGTTTATCAGGAACAATGATCGCACACACACACACACACACACACACACACACACACACACACACACACACACACACACACACACACACACACACACACACACACACACACACACACACACACACACACACACACACACACACACACACACGGTCTGCAACTGTTTGGGGCCTCCTTCTCATTGGACTGTGACTTTGCTCAGTTGACCATGTGTGACAACTGATGTATACTGCCCATCCCACCTGAGAATAGTTGATGAACAGGCACTTCCCACTGTTTAGAAAAGGAACAGAAGCCCTAATTTTCAGCCTGAAGGGGCTGCTTAAGGAGCAGGATTACATCTCAAAATGGAGCCTCTCAGCTTACACATGCCCATATTCCCTATTATGGGAAGTTTGGGAAGAGCTGAACAACTATCCGTAAGGCTTTTGGGACATTCATTGGCCTTGTTACCCTCTACCATCAGGACTGGTCCAACAATGACAGCAATGAGAGCAATGAGAACTCTACCCCTTTGACCTTTCCTCAACAGATAAAACCACCCTTCTTTACACCAATGTAAAACTGGAGGATTACGGCACTATTATGGTGATCTAATAACTGCCACCATTTTAGCTATCGTGGCCATGATTATCCAGCATCTATTGAATTGGAGTATGTACCAGATGCTTTATACTCAAGTCTCCAATTAAGAAAGGGGTGGTAGAAGTAAACAGCGTGACTTCAACCAAATGTCAAGACAGCCAAGGCCAATGTCATGCACATATGGCCTAGGGCAAGGAGGGACCACTTTTGAAGAAACTCCCTTGTCCAGGTCACAGGTAAAATCCTAAAAAGGGAGAATGTTCTCACCACCTCACCTTCTGACTCCAAATGCACAAATGCTAGTGTGCTTGTGAATCCAGAGCTGATTCCTCAGCCAGACAAGGACTCCATACCTAAAACCCACAACTATTCAAACAATGCTTCATGTCCCAGGGCCCAATGCCAAGCAGAAATACAAACATTCCTTCTTACCTTCTGGATTTTGACTGACTTTTCAGTATGTCCATCCAGCTCCTTCCGTAAGTTTTCATTTTCCTTCAGCAACATCTCCACCATTTGCTGGGCACGGTTAATCAGTGCCACATGGTCCACTGGTACAATGTGGGTGCTGTCACATGGAGCTCCAGTGAAAGATACATCCTCCATTTGTGTTGAGGCCAAGAGGCTGTGTTTCTGCTGCTGGGTGGGATGTGATACCTCAAACTGAGTCACCCTGAGTAAAACAATGGCACAAACACACAATGTCATGTCACAATGGGTTCATTACTCTGGAATGTCACTTTGCATTCCATGGCCTCAGCTTCCTTGTTTGCTTCAATGTTTAGCTTAGGGCTCAACAACACAGGTTTCACTTGAAACAAAATCCTTGACTGAATTAATACAGCGGATTGCATTCTTTAAATAACCCAAGTAGTGAAACCAGAACAGTAAGAACCTGAAAGTGTCAAAGCAAAATTGTAAATGTTATTGAATGATGACAGTGGGAAGGGGAAACACTCGAAAACCACCGAATAACGTAAAAATATTCTCAACCAGATAACCAGCATTATCCTTAAATCTTTGGCATCGCTGTTTGTGCAAAGATGGTTAACCACTTTGACAAGTTAAAGCAATTTATTCATGAGAAGAATACGCAACATTAGCTATTTCAAAGAAGTAAGCAGAGTTCTTATGTACAGGACATTCTTTTGAGATGAAGTCAAGCAAGACGATCATGCTGTCCCAGCCGTTTGTGGGTGACATAAAAGCCAGTGTGCCTTTAACATTACAGACTGTGGGTTCCTCTCAACCTCCTACTGAGGCACCCTTATATTCCTTCCACATCCCCATAAACCTCTCCGATTCTAACACTCACTTACATACCAGGGGCCATTTACACTGACCAATTACCCCACTGACTCACACATCTTAGGGAAGTGGATTGAAACCCACAGTCCTTTGGAGAATGTGCAAGCTCCACACAGTGCTTGAGGTCAAGATGGAACCATGGTTGCTGAGCTGTGAGGCAGTGACCTTGTGCTATCTACTGCTGATCATCCATTACACTCTAAATAAACGGAAGTAGTCATTGCTTATGTTATCTGGCTCCATGTCATTGATATGCTTTTGTGAAACACTGAACAGTTTGTTATATTGACAGAGCTACACGTATAAAGCATGGTCCTGAGCCTGGTGTGGCTCCCAGCTGTGAGAGGTCACAGAGCTACAACAGACTTTTATTTGTCCAACAGCAGATGGTTCTCCAATAAACACAGAGCACATACCAGATTTCCTAGGGTACTATAGCACCACAGAACAAGTGAATGCTGACTTCTAGCCTGAGGGCAAGAGAGCGAGAGACTTGCAAATGCACTGCCTGGCACAGAAAACAGAAGGTGACATGCATTTGCAGCCCCTCTCTTACTGACTGGATCTCCCTTGGCAAATTCATTGTTTCCTGCCATGAGAAAAATGTAAGTTACACACCTCAGAATATGACCAGATACACATCAGTGTGGTTTGTTGTACTGTAACAGTCCTGAGATCCCACTGACACACAGTCATTGTTTACAGAGGACTTTGATGAACTTATTTTAATTAAATATTACAGCATGCATACAGGCAGAATGACTCTGTAGCTATTGAAACTGATCATGTTTTTGTCTTCAGTAGAATAGATCTTTGAACAGGTTCATTTGAATTCATTTGAATGGTTCATATGAAGCACATATCCTATGCCTTCAATAAACAAGTAAGATTTTGTTTCTATTTCTTAAATGGCTCCCATTGATATAGAAAGAGGAACTCAACTTAAGCATCTTCTAAAACCCACACAGAATACCTAAGAAGACCTGCAGAGCATAAAACTTAGCCTGCTTGCTCATTTCACTGGGAAGACCAGCTTTCTTTATGCTTCATTTACATTTTTTTTATTTGGTGCAAGGCTCAAGTTCCACAATACTTCACTTTTTTTGTATTCCTTCAAACTATCATTTAGTAACCAAAATGCAGGAAGGCATGGCAGAAAGCGGAGACTGAAAAGAAAATCACTACCTTAAGGAAACTTTTTGAACTATACAATTACTTAGAGATGGGCCAGTTAGGAGAGACTACTGACGTGACATCTGTATGGATGCTGAGAGTGAGAACAAATGTTAGAAATAACCTTTTGCTCTTGCAAGTTGGCTGAGGCCAGACAGAAAGTTAGCAAGTAATTATCAATAATCTATCAATAATAATAGTAACTCTCAATAATAGTAAATTGAAACAGCAGCACACATTCCTGAACTATTGTCCAGTAATGGTAATTGTTCAATCATCTCATCCAGTATCTCCTCCTCGATCACCCGTTAGTGAAAATATTCCCAGCTATTCCCTTTGTTCTGAATGCAACGCAGCAAAAAAAAAGAATTGGGAGATGGATCCTGCCATGGCAGGCACAATGAAGGATTAAAGTGAGTGTGCCTTTATTCCAGGTCCTGATGGTGATATTCAAGATGGCATCAGCGATCAGCAGCAGCTTTCTGTGGGCTGCAGAAAATTGTTCCAAAATTCCTCTTAAATATACTTCTTTTGAATTGCTTTTGCTGCAATCTGCAGCCTGGGAATTTCCTCTTAACAACAGAGTTTTAAATCACATCAACGACCTCACAATGGACTGAAAAATCTGGACCAATCAGGAGCAGTGCCTTTAAGGCACATCACCATGGCTGAAAACGAAGCAGAAGGGGCGACTACAAGCCAGGATGAAACACAGAGGGAATGAGGCCTTGTCTACCCAGTGAATGTGCAGTCACTGGAGAATAAAACTGATGATCTGAAGACAAGACAGCTGTATCAAAGGCAGATGAGAAACATCTACATTGTTTGCTGTATCAAGACTTGGTTATCTGCTGACATGCTGGACACAGCAGTCAGACCTGATGGATTTACGATTTTCAGAATAGACCAAACTACGGACTCTGGTAAGGCAAAGGGAGGAGGCGTATGTTTCATAATCAATTCCATTGGTGCTCTGACATGGTAGTTTTGTCGAACTCGTGCTCCCCCTTGGCACACCTAATAGTCAAAAGCCGTCTGTTGCATTTGACTCAAGAGTTCTCAGCCAAGACCCTGATAGTACTTATATACCACAATGCTGCACGATGTCATCGCCAAACGAGAAGCGGCCCATCCTGACACATTTCAAATTACAGATGGAGACTTCAACCAAGCCTGTTTGAAGAAAACGCTGCCTAATTATCACCAGCATATAAGCTGCAGCAGCAGGGGACCCCATATACTAGATCACTGCTTAACTAAGATGAGGAATGCCTACCATTCCTTGTCCAGATCATATTCTGGCAAATTGGCTGTCCTCCTCCTAACTGCAAACAGGCAGAGTCAAAAAACCAAGACTCCAGAGCTCAGAGGCAGAGGAATGATTACAGGATTGCTTTGAGACAGTAGACTAGGCCATGGTCATCTGGAGATCTGAATGAATACACCAGGGATGTAACAGATTTTATTAAACAGCTGTAGATGAGAGTGTCCCCACTAAGTCATTCAGTCTTCTCCAATCAGAAGCACTGTATGAACCATGAGATCTGAACTTTGCTGAGGACCAGATCAGAGACATTCAAGTCTGGAGACCAAGAAAGCTACAAGAGGTGCAGGTGCAATCTCCAGAAAGCCATTGCATGGGCGAAATGGAGATTCCAGACCACACTTGAATCAACAAGAGACATTCCCTGCTGTGGCAGAGCTTGAAAGTTATCACCGCCCTCAAAGTAAAATCAAGTGACATGGGAGGCAGCAGGGTTTCGCTTCCAGTTAGCTCAATGTCCTCTATGCTCACTTTGACTGAAAGATCATGGAGGAACCATCGCAAATCTCCGCATCTCTCAATGACCCTTTGATCTCAGTATCTGAAGCTCACATGCCTTCAGGAGGGTGAATCTAAGGAAAACGTCCAGACAGGGTGGGATACCTGGCCAAGTACCAAAGACCAGTGCTGATCAACTGGCCGGTGTGTTCACTGAGATCTTTAACCTCTCACTTTGGCAGTGTGTGGTACCCACCTGCTTCAAGCAGGCTTCAATCATACCGGTGCCTAAGAAAGGTGTAGTGACCTGCCTCAATCACCCCGTGGCACTTGCATTCACAGTGATGAAGTGTTTTGAGAGGCTGGTGATGAAACATATCAGCTCCTGCCTGAGAGGTGACTTAAATCCACTCCAATTTGCCTACTGGAGAAGCAGGTCCACAGCAGATGCTGTCTCTCTGGCTCTTCACTCAATCTGGGAACATCTGGACAGCAAAGATGCATACACCAGGATGCTCTTTATCAATTACAGCTCAGCATTCAATACCATCATCCCCTCAAAATTAATCAATAATCTCCAAGACCTTGGACTCAATACCTCCTGGACTTCCTCACTTTCAGACCCAGTCATTTCAGATTGGCAACAACATCTCCTCCACAATCTCCATCAGCACAGGAGCACCACAGGGCTGTGTACTTAGCGCTCTGCTCTACTCACTTTACACAGCTAAGCACAGCTCCAACACCATATACAAGTTTGCTGATGACACCACTGTTGTGGGCAGAATCAAAGGTGGTGATGAATCAGCACACAGGAGGGAGATTGAAAATCTGGCTGTGGAGTCATAACAACCTCTCACTCAATGTCAACAAAACCGAGGAATGGATTGTAGACTTCAGGAGGAGGAAACCAGAGTTCCATGAGCCATTCCTCATCAGTGGATCAGAGGTGGAGAGAGTCAGCACTGCTGGGTGTTACTGTTTCAGCCAACCTGTCCTGGACCCAGCATGTAAGTGCAATTGTGAAGAAAGCACAGCAGTGCCTCTAGTTCCTCAGAAATCTGCAGAGCTTCAGCATGACATCCAAAACTTTGACAAACTTCTATAGATGTGTACTGGAGAGTGTATTGACTGGCTGCATCATGGCCTGGGATGGAAACACCAATGCCTTTGTATGGAAAATCTTACAAACGGTAGTGGATTTGGCTCAGTATATCACAGGTAAAGTCCTTCCAACCATTGAGCACATGAACATGAAACATCATCAGAGATCCCCATCACCCAGGCCTTGCTCTTTTCTCACTATTGCCGTCAGGTAGAAGGTATAAAGGTCTCAGGGCTCACACTACCAGGTTCAAGAACAGTTACTACCCGTCAACTATCAAGCTCTTGAACAAAAGATGATAACTACACTCACTTGCTCATCCATTGAGATGTTGCCACAACCAAGGATCACATTCTAATGACTCTTTATCTTGTTATCTCATTATGTATTACAATTATTTATATTTGCATTTGCACAGCTTGTTGTCTTCTGCACTCTAGTTGATCTTTCATTGAAGATGCTACAGTTACTATTTTATAGATTTGCAGAGTATGCCTTCAGGAATATGAATCTCAGGGTTGTATATGATGATATAATGTACTTTGATAATAGAATTTTACTTTGAACCTTGAACTTTGAGTAACTTGGCATCTCCTTCATGATCTCCTTTCCTTCTTTTTGCACCCCTCAACATTATATCCCCATGTTTTGACCCTGGAGTAAGGGTTTTGGAAAAAGCCCTCACACATAAAGGCTAATTTGGTCTTGCTGGGCACCTATACCTTTCCTTCCAATCTCTCTGGATAGTAACTGGAGCTGAGGCCTGCTCCTTTGCATCTCCCTGTCATGTAACACTGCAAGGCCATTTTTATCAGCTGCTAACCCAGCATGGAGCTGGGATGACATCAGAGACCTTGGGCACTTTGTGATGTGATCCCAACCGTTCCACCTCCGCTGGCTCAGAGACTGATTTTAGTGATGAAATTTACAGTATAGTTACCTGGGAGACTGTTCTTGAGCGCTGTAGCCACGCCTGTTGGTGTTGAGGTGCTGTCTGTCAGAGCATGGAGTGGGGCCTTCATCATTGAGGTGCTGCTGGGAATGAGGGTGTATGGGAGCAGCTGCCTTTGCATGAAAGGGGTATTCTGGAGGAGGCCCACGGTGCTCCACAGACTGGATGTGCCCCTGGCACCCTGACACCACTGGTAGCTTGTGGCGTTTCGAAAGCTGGGGGAAACTGTGTGAAGAGCTCATGGTGGTTGGAGTTTTGGGCCCATTCCTCTCCAGAGAAAGCTGCATCAGCCTCTCGCTGAGGGAGCGCACATGCTCGTGCTTCAGATCTTTGAGGGCATTGCTGTGAAGGTTCTGGTGGGCTCTGCCTTGGGTTGAGGCTGAGTGTGTTTCAGTGGCCACGTTAAAGCCTGAGTCAGTGGGCAGCTGCTGCCGCCTGTGCCCGGCCAGGAACTGGGACTGGGCTTTTGCCTCCTCGTAGGATGGCAGTGCCTCCCCATTTAGCTGCATCTGCTGTAGCCGATGAAGGAGGTTCTCCGAGTGTGTGAAGTCTCCCTGGTGCTCCTGACCCTGTGGCTCCTGTCGCGTAGAGTGCTGAACGATGTGACACTCCTCTTGTGTAAGGCTCTCCAGTGAAGAGCGGGGACTGCCTGTCCCAACCCTCATCGCCTGCTGTTGGATGGCCAGCAGTGCCCGGTTGTCCGTCAGGTTCCCATAGCGCAGCTGCTCCTGGATGAGCCGGTGGAGCACCGTACCTGATGAGTCTTCTGCAGTCCGCATCCTGCCTCAGCTCTGGAATCGATTCTGAAAAACAAAACAGGCCAATGAGGTTCATGGACCACTTCATAGGGACCTTACCTGTGGACAATGGCACACAGGCCCCGATGTACAGAGATATCAGCACACACAGGGCACAGAGATGTCACTGCACACAGGCCCCAGAGATATCAGTGCACACAGGCCCCAGAGATATCAGTGCACACAGGGCCCAGAGATATCAGTGCACACAGGGCCCAGAGATGTCACTGCACACAGGCCCCAGCGATGTCAGTGCATACAGGCCCCAGAGATATCAGTGCACACAGGCCCCAGAGATATCAGTGCAAACAGGCCCCACACAAAGGTATCAGTGCAAATAGGCCCCACACAGAGATATCAGTGCACACAGGCCCCAGAGAAATCGGAGCACACAGGTCCCACACAGAGGGATCAGTGAACACAGGTCCCACACAGAGGGATCAGTGTACACAGGTCTCACACAGAGGGATCAGTGCACACAGGCCCCACACAGAGATATCAGTGCACACCAGCCTCATAAAGAGGGATCAGTGCACACAGGGCCCAGAGATGTCAGTGCACACAGGCCCCAGAGATATCAGTGCACACAGGCCCCACACAGAGATATCAGTGCACACAGGCCCCACACAGAGGTATCAGTGCAAACAGGCCCCACACAGAGATATCAGTGCACACAGGCCCCAGAGAAATCGGAGCACACAGGTCCCACACAGAGGGATCAGTGAACACAGGTCCCACACAGAGGTATCAGTGCACACAGGCCCCACACAGAGATATCAGTGCACACAGGCCCCAGAGATATCAGTACACACAGGCCCCAGAGAGATCAGAGCACACAGGCCCCAGAGAAATCGGAGCACACAGGCCCCAGAGATATCGGTGCACACAGACCCCAGAGATATCAGTACACACAGGCCCCACACAGAGATATCAGTGCACACAGGCCCCACAGAGGTATCAGTGCACACAGGCCCCACACAGAGATATCAGTGCACACAGGCCCCACACAGAGGTATCAGTGCAAACAGGCCCCACACAGAGATATCAGTGCACACAGGCCCCAGAGAAATCGGAGCACACAGGTCCCACACAGAGGGATCAGTGAACACAGGTCCCACACAGAGGGATCAGTGTACACAGGTCTCACACAGAGGGATCAGTGCACACAGGCCCCACACAGAGATATCAGTGCACACCAGCCTCATACAGAGGGATCAGTGCACACAGGGCCCAGAGATGTCAGTGCACACAGGCCCCAGAGATATCAGTGCACACAGGCCCCACACAGAGGTATCAGTGCACACAGGCCCCACACAGAGATATCAGAGCACACAGGCCCCAGAGATATCAGTACACACAGGCCCCAGAGATATCGGTGCACACAGACCCCAGAGATATCAGTACACACAGGCCCCACACAGAGATATCAGTGCACACAGGCCCCACAGAGGTATCAGTGCACACAGGCCCCACACAGAGGTATCAGTGCACACCAGCCTCATACAGAGGGATCAGTGCACACCAGCCTCATACAGAGGGATCAGTGCACACAGGGCCCAGAGATGTCAGTGCACACAGGGCCCAGAGATGTCAGTGCACACAGGCCCCAGCGATGTCAGTGCACACAGGCCCCAAAGATATCAGTGCACACAGGCCCCAGAGATATCAGTGCACACAGGCCCCACACAGAGATATCAGTGCACACAGGCCCCACACAGAGGTATCAGTGCAAACAGGCCCCACACAGAGATATCAGTGCACACAGGCCCCAGAGATATCAGTACACACAGGCCCCAGAGAAATCGGAGCACACAGGCCCCAGTGAAATTGGAGCACACAGGCCCCAGAGAAATCGGAGCACACAGGCCCCAGAGAAATCGGAGCACACAGGCCCCAGAGAAATCGGAGCACACAGGCCCCAGAGATATTGGTGCACACAGACCCCAGAGATATCAGTACACACAGGCCCCACACAGAGATATCAGTGCACACAGGCCCCACACAGAGGGATCAGTTAACACAGGCCCCACACAGAGATATCAGTGCACACCGACCTCATACAGAGATATCAATGCATACAGGCCCCAGAGATAACAGTGCACGAAGGCCCCATACAGAGATATCAGTGCACATATGCCCCACACAGAGGGATCAGTGCACACAGGCCCCACACAGAGGGATCAGTGAACACAAGCCCCATACAGAGGGATCAGTGAACACAGGCCCCATACAGAGGGATCAGTGCACACAGGTTCCACACAGAGGGATCAGTGCATAAAGGTCCCACACAGAGGGATCCGTGCACACAGGCCCCACAGAGATATCAGTGCACACCGGCCTCATACAGAGGGATCAGTGCACACAGGCCCCAGAGATAACAGTGCACAAAGGCCCCACACAGATATATCAGTGCACAGGCCCCAATACACATTTGGCCATTTTACACTGAGGGTCTAGGAGGAGTCAGCCTGTGCTCCCCACCTAATGTCCATAGACTCTTCTACCAGTGTGCAAATTCTGTCAATATTAACAAATATACTCAAAGAGTGAGCAACTACATTCCTGCGGGAGACAAGCAATTCAAGATTTACAAGACTTCTACCTGGGGACAATTACCCTGTAGTTAGCTCTAGCTTCTAGGTCTGAATATGTGTCTCTTCAGCCAGAGGACAATGTAAGGTTAATAAAATGGATTAGGGGAGGATTAGTGTAAAATTGTGTTTGACAGCTCAATTGGCCAAATGGCCTGTTTCAATGCTATTATCTCTCACTATCCCCCTTGTCCTCCAGCTTCTTCTAAACATTGGTGAGGTCAGCCAGCCTCAACCGTATCCCTACTCAGGGGATCAGGATTGTAAGAATCTGTCCCATTGACTCAAAGGCCAGATTATTTTTATTTCAGAGTTGTTTCATAGAACCGTAAGATCAGCACTCTGTATTTATCGCTGAGGCACTGAAAGCTCTGAATGAGTCATTTAATTACTCCACTCTCCCAATTTCTCTTGGTTTAGGGAGAAGAATAAAGGTAACTTACTTCCATTATGCTATCTGGTATATCATCTCTTCTGATTACCTATGGTAACCTTACAAAGGAGGAAGTGCAAGGAAGTGTATGAACCATGCATTTCCAGATTGTCTTGCAAGGAGAGGTCAAGCAAAAGAGAACCCGAGCACTTTAGAAAGATGAGAGGTGATCTCTATGAAGTAAGGACCTTACAGAGATGTTCTTTCCCATTGCTGAGAAGTCCAGGCTCTGGCAACAATCTCTAATTAGCTTGGCTATTCATGAAAGATAAGAATTTCTCATCCAGAGGTGTTAACCTGTGGAGTTCTCTGTCCACAATGGATATAGAAGCTCAGTGATCAATCAATGTTTTAATTACTGAGGGAATCAAGAGGTTTGGAGTTCGTGGCTTCAGAAGATGAGGGGCAATTGTTGGAGGAGGGAAAGATGAATGACCTCCTTCTGTTTCTCATGTTTTGATTTTCTTTCCAAGGGTCTTGCAAACATCCTGTTTCTAAATCCCAATGTTCATGCCTGTTGAATATTACTGTTCAATCCATTTCCTCAGCCTTTTCAGACCATGCATTCAACAGCACAACTCAAGGAATAAAGAAGCACTGCTTTGGCCAATGATCTGATTCTGCTAGTTTATGGTCACCCACCCTGCTCTCTGCAAGGAAACAGCTTCTTATTCACTCTATCAAAACCCTTCATTACTTTGAGCATCTGTTATTAAATTTTACTCAACTTTTCTTGAAGAGCCCCAGCCACTCCAAGTGTTCCTCGTAATGGAACAATCCAAGACCGTTACTCCTCTATATTTAACGATGATATCTACAGCAATGGTTGCTTTGTAAAGTTAACCATAGGAATTTAATTCTGAGAGTGACTAGAACTGTTGTGAAATTACACCTGAGTTCAGGGTAACTACAAACAGTCCAAGTATAATCTATGGAAGGCCACTGTGAGAGTGAAAAGAAAGTTCTGTGTGAAATCAGAGGCAGAATTGGATGCACAATAGATGTGGTAGGGATTGTGGCCTTCTCTTCCTTTAAGGTGGAACCTAATGGCACGTATGGCAGTGATGCTTCACTCTCCAATGAGCTCAATGCCCTTGATACATGCTTTGAAACGGAGAGTAACTACATCTGTGCGAACATCCAGTGACTCTATGACTTCTGTCCTGGAGAATGATGTCAAAACAGACCCTTGAAAAGCATCAGGCCCTGATAATTTACCTAGCTGGGTACTGCAAACCTGAGTTAATTAACTAACGGGAGTGTTCAAAGACATCTTCAATCAGTCTAATGTTCCACCCACCCATTTCAAAAGGGCAGCACTTATAATGGTAGCCAGTCGAGCAGGAAAAGTTGCATCAAAAACTATGGAAAGCTAGTACTCAAATCTACTGTAATGAAGTGCTTTAAAACATTGGTTATGTCCATAATTAACTCCTGCTTGAGCAAGGACCTGGACCCACAGTAATTTGTCCATCGCCACAGGAGATCTACAGTAGACAATATTTCACTGGGTCTCAGGCTGCACATATAGATTACAGTTTGACAGAAATGGGAACAGGCAGGGAATAGGAAGATAAGGACAATGTGCAGTTTAAATTGGAATTATTATTGGCTCAAACATGGTGTGCTGGGCTGTACTGTTCCAGGTTGTTTTACATTCTTTCTTCCAAGAAAAATGCCACAATAAAATTTAGCAGCACCGGACATTCCGAAGTCTCTGCCAGGTCACTGCTGCACTGAAGAACCTCCCTGGAAGTTGCCTCTCCCTCAAGTCTCCACCTCCATGTTTTATCATCATCAGATAATGACATGAATTTGAGGAATGCAAGGCATTAAGCCAGTAGGATGGTGAAGGAAGAGCTGAAGGAATTAGACTGAGCACACATTAGTCTGAACACCCTACAGGAAATTCCAACTATAAAATGCCAAGAATGAGAACCAAATCTCACAATTTTTTTTCTACTAGTTTCAACGATGAAGACCATCTGCATTTCATCTTCCTCACTTTTTCTACTGTTAAAAGCTTTCCCTCACAACATCTTCTGTTGTTTTTGTTCAGCCACCACCAGCTGGAAAGAGGATCAAAGCAATTGCAACATTTGAGTGCAAATAATCTTGATTTATGAAAGGATGTGTGTAATATAGAATTTACCAATGAAACCATTAATTTGGGATGCTTAGGAGTGAAAAGAACCCAACTTTTATTTCTCTACTGGATCTGGGGTCTGGTTTTATGCATTTTTATAGCATGTGCCCTTTGCATTCTTTGCTGCAAGAAGTACACAATGTGTACGTAGATTCTAATTAATTAGCATTTCTAACCACTTGAATATACATTCACAGGAAAAGCTATTGCTCCCAAAATACATTTATAGTAATGTAAATCTGTCCATAATTATGTGGGTACACAAATCCCCTCCACTGGGAACCATTCCTTCTCAGTTGAGTCTGATTACCCTGAATATTGCCACTGAAAAAAACCAGAAGACTTATGAAAGGAGATACATTCCTGAAGTTTTCCAAAACAAAGGCTCATTCACCTTCCAGCAGAATCCCATGGCAGGCCACACATTCCAATGCAACATGAAAACACCTCAGACTACTGCTCTGGAGCCTGATCACCTGCCAGCCAGCCAAAATAGCTATTAAATATCTTTGAATTTAAAATACCTTCTCCCTATCTATTCCACAAAGAATTCTAGATCTGCACATGAGTAAACATTCTTCAGATGAACATCACAGAATTTCTGAGCCTTCAATACCAGGAGGGTAAAGTCATTAAGTAAAAGGAGAAATCATAATTATGTTCTCCGTGAGCTTCTTTTAAGCAAGATTCATTATTGATTTAATTTTTTGTAATCCTCAACTAACATGCATGTTCAGTGTGAATACTTAATATGACCACTAACATCTCTAAGTTAAGCAGTTACAAAAAGAATATCTAATCTATAATGTTTGTTATAAAGCATGGTAAAATGGGAGACAGTTTGATATTGGGTAACGTCAGCAATATTGTTAATATTTCCTAGTCCACACCATTTTACTTAAACTATATGACGTAGAGTCATTGAGCAACACAACACAGATAAAGAGTCTTCAGCCCAACAAATCCACCTAGCTAGTACGAATGTTGTTTTCCCCATATCCCTCCAGGACCCCCCCCCCCCCCCCGGTTCTTCTTCAATGACACTTTGGCAGTTTGTTCCATGCACTCACCACCCTGTGTGTGTAAAACTTGTCCTTCGGGTCCCTTTTAAATCATTCCCCTCTCACCCTAAATCCATGTCTCCTAGATTGGCACTCCGCTACCCTGGGGAAGTCAGTGCATCTTATCTGTGCCTCTCATAAACTTGAACATTTCTGTAAGATCGCCCGTCTTTCTCCCTCCTTCCAAGGAATGAAGAACTAGACTGGCCAATCTCTCCCAATATCTCAGTCCCCGTAGTCCTGGCAATATTTAGTCAATCTTTTGTACAACACCGTGACAAAAACTGCACAAAGTACTCCATGTGGCCTCATTAGTGATTATACAAAATAATGTCCCAACTCCAATTCTCGTTGCCCTGGCTGATAAAGGCAGCGCGCTAAACATCGTTTTCACCGCCCTTCTACCTGTAACGCCGCTTTCCACGATTACTTTCCAATTTCCGAGTTACTACTACGTGGGACTATTTTGTAACTTACGTTTCAAGAGGAATTAGCTACAGTATGCAATATTTGCCAACACGCGGTTAACTTTTATAACTTGCAATATTTAAGGATCTAGAATCGCTCCCCGTTCGGTCGGCGCACATTAGAATCTGCAGTCTTCCCTATCCCTTTCAGTAATTCCTCCAGCCACCGCTTTCACTTGGTATATTTTCGTCCACTGACATCATTTGCCAGCGAGAAAAAGCGCAGAGCGGAAAATCTGCGGAGAAGGGACACCGGGAGAAGAATCACTCGGTTCCAACAAGTACCCATTTTCACGGTTCCCGGGGGACTCTTCTATCAAAAGTCTGATTACCCGCGGGGACAATCTGTAAAACTTCCCCAAGTAGATTGTATAGTCCAGTAAAGTTGGTGGATCACGTTAGGACTCGGACGTTGTCCAGCGGAGGAATTCGATCACGATAACGAAACACGAGCTCTGTCTCACCTTGTAACAGTAGCGTAGGGAGCGGAGAGGACGGAGCGCACTACCCGTGCGCTTTCCAGCTGAAGAATAACTGCGTTCCGACGTGTGCCGGGGAGCGAGGCGCAGCTGGAATGCCAGGAATGCGGAGCTACGTGTTCCTCTGTCTATCAAAGCGGGCGGGGCTGAACCTGCAGGGGGCACACGTCGCACTACGGCAGAAGAGAACCTGGGTGAGAGGGTGACTGGAAAGTCTCTCCACGGGTTGTGCATGGCTTGGGAAACTCCCCACAGAGGCAGCCTGAGCCTCCGAAAACCGAACTCTCTTCCTCTGCTCTCGTTTGTGCGGGAGCACTCGGCGGCTCTTCGCAATAAGAGGTCTAACAAGATCTGGGCAACGTTTGTGGAACTTTGGGGGAAAAAACACCTTTCAACTTGGTAGGAGGAGAACGTTTTCGGAGTTCTTGATTAATCGATAGAATACTATCTCCGAAGCTAGGCACTGTGATCTGTGTGGAAGAACACCCATTAGCCTCTGAACAAGATTTTTAAATCTCTCGCCAAGACAAAGAACTCTGCCTTTCTACATTTCCGAGAAAATAGAAGATCTCTTATCTTTACAATCCTTCGGCCATGCTTTCTTCCGATGAACTGGTCTGTCCACAACCCCCGAAGCCTCCCTGCATTCTCGTCACAATTCATTCCGCCACCCGCTTTGCATCATTAACAACCTTCATCCAAATCAATGACTTCGGGACCGAACTGAGGCTCCTAAAACCCTAACTGATCACCGCCTTCCAAACTGAAAATAACCCACTTAATCCTGTTCTCTGTGTTTAATTGTCTATTAATAATTAACAATATATTATTCTGAATTCTATTTGCAGTAATTTTGATTTACAATTTCTGGTGTGCAAACTTTTCGAAGAATTTAGCATTGATTCGTTTCCCCATGTACTCTTATCAGTTATATCTTAAAAAAACATACAGATCTGTCAGACATGATTCTAAATCCATGCAGACTCTTCCCAAACCTATATGTCATATCTGCCTCCACAACCACTCCTACAGCGAATTCTAGGCAGCTGCCACTCTCTGAGTAAAATGTTTGTCCCACAAGTCTCCTTTCAACTTTAGTATTAGACATTTCAACAATGGGAAAAAGATATCAGTTTTCTACTCTATCATAGAAGCATAGAAAATCTACAGCAGAATACAGGCCCTTCGGCCCACAAAGTTGTGCTGAACACGTCCTTACCAAAGAAATTACTAGGCTTACCTGTAGCCCTCTATTTTTCTAAGCTCCATGTACTTACCTAAAAGCTTCTTAAAAGACCCTATCATATCCACCTCCACCACTGTTGCCAGCAGCCCATTCCATGCACTCACCACTCTCCAAGTAAAAAACTTACCCCTGACATCTCCTGTGTACCCACTCCCCAGCACCTTAAACCTGTGTCCTCTTGTGGCAGCCATTTCAGCCCTGGGAAAAAGCCTCTGACTATCCACATGATCAATGCCTCTCATCATCTTGTACATCTTTATCAGGTCACCTCTCATCCTCCTTCACTCCAAAGGAGAAAAGGCCGAGTTCACTCAACCCATTCTCATAAGGCATGCTCCCCAATCCAGGCAACATCCTTGTAAATCTCCTTTGCACCCTTTCTATGGCTTCCACAACCTTCCTGTAGTGAGGCGACCAGAACTGAGCACAGTACTGCAAGTGGGGTCTGACCAGGGTCCTATATAGCTGCAACATTACCTCTCGGCTCTTAAATTCAATTCCACGATTGATGAAGGCCAATACACTATACGCCTTCTTAACCACAGAGTCAACCTGCGCAGCTGCTTTGAGTGTCCTATGGACTCGGACCCCAATCCCTCTGATCCTCCACACTGCCAAGACTCTTACCATTAATACTATATTCTGCCTTCATATTTGACCTACCAAAATGAACCACTTCACGCTTATCTGGGTTGAACTCCATCTGCTATTTCTCAGCCCAGTTTTGTATCTTATCAATGTCTCACTGTAACCTCTGACAGCACTCCACACTAGCCACAACACCCCCAACCTTTGTGTCATCAGTAAACTTACTAACCCCTCCCTCCACTTCCTCATCCAGGGCATTTATAAAAGTCATGAAGAGTAAGGGTCCCAGAACAGATCCCTGAGGCACTCCACTGGTGACCGACCTCCATGCAGACTATGACCTGCCTACACCACTCTTTGCCTTCTGTGGACAAGCCAGTTCTGGATCCACAAAGCAATGTCCCCTTGGATCCCATGCCTCCTTACTTTCTCAATAAGCCTTGCATGGGGTACCTTATCAAATGCCTTGATGAAATCCATATACACTACATCTGTTGCTCTTCCTTCATCAACGTGTTTAGTCACATCCTCAAAAAATTCAATCAGGCTCGCAAGGCACGACCTGCCCTTGACAAAGCCATGCTGACTACTCCTAATCGTATTATACCTCTCCAAATGTTCATAAATCCTGCCTCTCAGTATCTTCTCCATCAACTTACTAACCACTGAGGTAAGACTCACTGGTCTATAATTTCCTGGGCTATCTCTACTCCCTTTCTTGAATATTGCAACCCTCCAATCCTCGGGAACCTCCCCTGTCTCTATTGATAATGCAAAGATCATTGCTAGAGGTTCAGCAATCTCCTCCCTCACTTCCCACAGTAGCCTGAGTATATTTTATCCGGTCCCGGCAACTTATCCAACTTGATGCTTTCCAAAAGCTCCAACACATCCTCTTTCTTAATATCTACATGCTCAAGCTTTTCAGTCTGCTGCAAGTCATCACTACAATCACCAAGAAATTTTTCCATAGTGAATACTGAAGTAACGTATTCATTAAATACCTTTGCTATTTCCTCTGGTTCCATACACACTTTCCCACTGTCACATTTGATAGGTCCTATTCTTTCACGTCTTAGACAGACAGACAGACAGACATACTTTATTGATCCCGAGGGAAACTGGATTTCGTTACAGTCACAGCAACCAAGAATAGTGAAGAAATATAGCAATATAAAACCATAGATAATTAAATGATAATAAGTTAATCATGCCAAGTGGAAAAAATAAGTCCAGGACCCGCCTATTGGCTCAGGGTGTCTGATACTCCGAGGGAGGAGTTGTAAAGTTTGATGGCCACAGGTAAGAATGACTTCCTATGACGCTCAGTGTTACATCTCGGTGGAATGAGTCTCTGGTTGAATGTACTCCTGTGCCTAACCAGTGCATTATGGAGTGGATGGGAGTCGTTGTTCAAAATGGCATGCAACTTGGACAGCATCCTCTTTTCAGACTCCTCTTGCTCTTCATATACTTGTAGAATGCCTTCGGGTTTTCCTTAATTCTGCCCACCAAGGCCTTCTCATGGCCCCTTCTGGCTCTCCTAATTTCCTCTTAAGCTACTTCCTCGTAGCCTTATAATCTTCTAGATCTCTAACATTACCGAGCTCTCTGAACCTTTTGTAAGCTTTTCTTTTCTTCTTGACTAGATTTATTACAGCCTTTGTACACCAAGATTCCTGTACCCTACCATAACTTCCCTGTCTCATTGGAACGTACCTATACAGAGCTCTACACAAATATCCCCTGAATATTTGCCACATTTCTTCCGTACTTTTCCCTGACAACATCTGTTTCCAATTTAAGCCTCCAATTTCCTGCCTGGTAGCTTCATAATTCCCCTTATTCCAATTAAACGCTTTTCTAACTTGTCTGTTCCTATCTCTCTCCAATGCTATTGTAAAGGAGATCAAATTATGATCACTATCTCCAAAATGCTCTCCCACTGAGAGATCTGACAACTGACCAGGTTCATTTCCCAATACCATATCAAGTACAGCCTCTCCTCTTGTGGGCTTAGCTACATACTGTGTCAAGAAACCTTCCTGAACACACCTAACAAACTCCACCCCATCTAAACCCCTCGCTCTAGGGAGATGAAAATCGATATTTGGGGAATTAAAATCTCCCACCACAACAACCCTGTTATTATTACTCCTTTCCAGAATCTGTCTCCCTATCTGCTCCTCGATATCCCTGTTACTATTAGGCGGCCTATAAAAAACACCCAGTAAAGTTATTGGCCCCTTCCTGTTCCTAACCTCCACCCACAGAGACTCCGTAGACAATCCCTCTATGGCGTTCACCTTTTCTGGAGCTATGACACTATCTCTGATCAACAGTGCCACACCCCACCTCTTTTGCCTCCTTCCCTGTCTTTTCTGAAACATCTAAAACCCAGCACTTGAAGTAACCAATCCTGTCCCTAAGCCATCCAAGTCACTGTAATGGCCACTACATCATATCTCCAAGTACTGATCCACGCTCCGAGCTCATACACTTTATTCACAACACTCCTTGCATTAACATAGACTCATCTCAAGCCTTCAGTCTGAGCGCATCCCTTCTCTATCACCTGCCTATCTTCCCTCTTGCACTGTCTACAAGCTTTCTCTATTTGTGAGACAACCTCCTCTTCCCCAGTCTCTTCAGTTCGGTTCCCACCCCCCAACAATCCTAGTTTAAACTTTCCCCAGTAGCCTTAGCAAACCTCCCCGCCAGGATATTGGTCCCCCTGGGATTCAAGTGCAACCCGTCCTTTTTGTACAGGTCACATCTGCCCCAAAAGAGGTCCCAATGATCCAGAAATCTGAATCCCTGCCCCCTGCTCCAATCCCTCAGCCACGCATTTATCCTCCACCTCATCCTATTCCTATTCTCACTGTCGTGTGGCATAGGCAGTAATCCCGATATTACTACCTTAGCTGTCCTGCTTCTCAACTTCCTTCCTAACTGCCTGTAGTCTTCTTTCAGGACCTCTTCCCTTTTCCTACCTATGTCATTGGTACCGATATGTACCATGACCTCTGGCTGTTCTCCCTCCCACCACAGGATATCTTGGATGCGGTCCGAAACTTCCCGGACCCTGGCACCTGGGAGGTGAACTACCATCCGAGTTTCTTTCCTGTGTCCACAGAATTGCCTGTCTGACCCCCTAACTATAGAGTCCCCTATCACTACTGCCTTCCTCTTCCTTTCCCTACCCTTCTGAGCCACAGGGCCAGACTCTGTGCCACTTTCCCTAGGTAGGCTGTCCCCCCCCCACCCCCAACAGTACTCAAACAGGAGTACTTATTGTCAAGGGGTACAGCCACAGGGGTACACTCTAGTATCTGACTCTTCCACTTTCCCCTCCTGACTGTGACCCACTTGTCTGCCTCCCGTGGCCCCGGTGTGACCACCTGCCTATAGCTCCTCTCTATCACCTCCTCGCTCTCCCTGACTAGGCGAAGGTCATTGAACTGCATCTCCAGTTTCCTAACTCGGTCCGTCAGGAGCTGCAGCTCGACACACCTGGTGCAGATGTGGCCGTCCAGGAGGCTGGGAGACTCCAGGACCTCACACATCTGACACCAAGCACAGAAAACTGGCCTCATACACATACTTCCTACCTCGCCTCGTCCCGTTACCGCCTAAGCCTATTGAGCCAAAGCCCTACCACTCTGCTGCCTCTCACTCCACTGCCTGCTGGATATGGTCGTCTTCTTTTTAAACCTTTTGCGCTCTACTGGCTGACGTCACGCACCTGCGCAGTCTCGCCTCTCCTTAACTCGAGTAGTAAAAAAAAATTACCTTCGCTCCGAAAAATCAGCAGTTCACTCGCAACCTTCTTGCTCTGAATTAAATACCTTTGAAGATTCCTTGCCTTTTTAAACATTTTGCGCTCTACTGGCTGACGTCACGCACCTGCTCAGTCTTGCTTCTCTTTAACCCGAATAGTAAAAAAAACTCCCTTTGCTTCGAAAAAGCAGCAGTTCACTCGCAGCCTTCTTGCTGTGAATCTATCTATGCCTCTCAACATTTTATTAACTTCTGTTAGGTCTCTCCATAGTCTCCATTGTCCAGAGAAAACAATCCTAATTTGTCCACCTTCTCATCCAGGCAGCATCCTAACAATCCTCTTCTGCTCCCTCTCTAATGCCTCCAGATCATTTTTAGAATGGGATGAACAAAACTGAATTCAATACTCCAGATGTGGCCTAACCAGAGTTTATAAATGTATAACATTATTTTCATGCTGTTGAATTCAATGCTTCAAACAATAAAGGCAAGTGTTAACCATTCTATAAAGCTATGCAGTCATGTTCAGGAGCTATGGACTTGGATTCCAAAGCTTCTCCGTACATATACATTGTTAAAGACTTTGCCATTGACAGGGATCTGTTTCTTTACAATTGATTTCCCAATGTGCAACAACTGACACTTGTCAAGATTAAACTCTATCTGCCATATCTGCATCTGATCTATATCCTATTTTATCCTTTGGTAATCATCTACATTATCTAGAATATCAGCAATTTTTGGGTTGCAAATCCATCCACCCAGGTTTTCATCCAAGTCATCCGACAAACAGCAGACATCCGTGTACAGATCCCTGCAGAACTCTGTAGGTCATGGACCTCCTATCAGAGTGAGACCCATTGAGCACTACCCTTTGTCTTTGATGACAACCCAGTTCTGAATTCAAATGGCCAATCGCCATGGATTTCACACATCTTAATCTTATAGATGAATCTTGAATGCCTTACTAAAATCTGTGCAGACAACAGCAGCTTCTCTATCTTCACTAATCACCCTGGTAATCTCTTTGAAAAACTCAATCAAGCTACTAAGACATGACCTACCCGGCCAAAGCTATATTGTCTGTCACTATTTAGGCCTTGTTTTTTTAAATGTTCTGTGGTGAACTAGATATACCTGTCTGACTGCTCCTGTGGCTCCTCCCACAGACCCTGCTGACTGCTCCTGTGGCTCCTCCCACAGACCCCTGTATAAAGGCGACTGTGGGCTGCTGCTCTCCCTCATTTTCCCCAGGATGTAGTGTTGTTTATTTTTCCAGTCAATAAAAGCCGATATCTCACTTCCTACGTCTCAGCCTGAGTTATTGATGGTGCATCAATTTTATTGACTGGAAGTTAAAACATGGAAACCTTTTTACGCCCAGAACGTTTAGATTTGGACCCCCAGGACCCTGACGCAGCTCTTGCCTTTGAACACTGGCTTGTATGCTTCCACTCATACTTGGAGGAGGTTCGTGCAACCGACCCAGCTGTTAGGCACAGACTTCTCCTCTCGAGGGTCGCCCCAAAAGTTTATTCATTCATCAGGGACCTCTCGACCTACGAAGGGGCGCTTGACGCCCTCAAAAGACAGTACCTGCGGCCGGTGAACGCAGTTTATGCCCGGCATCGCTTGGCTACCCAAAAACAGCGGCCTACGGAGTCGACTGCTGAATTTCTCCGAGCTCTACAGGCACTCGTGCGGACTTGTGACTGCAAAACGCTCACAGTGGAAGAGCATGCGGAACTCTTGGTCCGAGACGCCTTTGTGACCGGAGTCAGGTCAGTGTATTTGCGCCAGCGGCTGCTGGAAAAAGCTGATCTGACCTTACGCTCAGCGATAGAGACGGCTGATACGTTGGAGGCTGCACAGCTGTACGCCGAGGCGGTCCAGCCGCGCGATTCCCCGCCGCCACCGGTTCCTGCGAGCGAATTCGCCAACGCCGCTGCCAGTCGCGGTATCACGAACTCCTCGAATTTGCCAGGCATAAAACTTTGTTACTTTAGTGGGCTTCGGAAACATTCCAGAAACAGCTGCCCGGCTCGCGAAGCGACTTGTTCCAGCTGCGGGAAGAAGGGCCATTTTGCCAAGGTCTGTAAATCTAAACTGCGCCCGGGGTCGAGCAGCGCTGCGTCTGAGACCTGGGGGCCACCATTTTGCATGCCCGGATGTGAACAACCATCTTTGCCGGCGTCACCATGCCCCACCCCCGACTCGCCCCGTTCAATGCTGGCTACCTTGACCCTCGATCAAAGCGCTCCGCACTAGCTCGCAAGGTCAATGATGGACATCCTGGTGCAGGGACACAGGACTAGCTGCCTGTTTGACACGGGCAGCACTGAGAGTTTTATTGACCCGGCCACAGTGCAACGCTGTGGACTCGTGACACAGCCGGTACGTCAGAAGATCACCATGGCTTCTGGGTCGCATTCCACAGACATCCGGGTGGGTTGTGTAGCGACATTGGTGGTGCAGGGCACAGAATATCGGAACTTTGCGTTCCTGGTCATGCCTCGACTGTGCGCACCTGTGCTGTTGGGGCTCGACTTCCAGAGCCATCTCAAAAGTGTGACTATGGCATATGACGGGCCCCTCCCACCACTCACTGTCAGGAATCCTCAGTTTGGTGGGACTTCGCCATATACTCCGTTACCACACGCACATACACACCGAACCACACATCCCGCCCAGCACCATGCCGATAGCTGTGCTACTGACACTACTTGCAGCCTCTCCACCCTCAAGATCCCTCCCCCATCGCTGTTCACCAACCTGTTCCCCCGACTGTAAACCGGTGGCGACTAAAAGCAGGAGGTACAGCGCAGGGGACAGGGCCTTTATTCATTCAGAGGTGCAGCGGCTGCTCGGGGAGGGAATCATTGAGCCGAGCACAAGCCCATGGCGGTCCCAGGTGGTTGTTGTTCGGACTGGGCAGAAAAATAGGATGGTTGTGGACTATAGCCAGACCATCAATAGATTCACGCAGCTTGACACGTACCCCCTACCCCGCATCGCGGATATGGCCAACCAGATAGCTCAGTACAAGGTGTACTCGACAATAGATCTGAAATCCGCTTATCACCAGCTCCCCATCCGCCCAGAGGACCGCCCCTACACCGCCTTCGAGGCGGGTGGCAGGCTCTATCACTTCCTGCGCGTCCCATTTGGTGTCACAAATGGGGTCTCAGTCTTCCAGAGGGAGATGGACCGGATGGTGGACCAGTACAAACTGAAGGCCACATTTCCCTATCTAGATAACATCACCATCTGTGGTCGCGACTGGTCGGATCACGACGCCAACCTCCAACGATTTTTCCAAGTGGCCGATGCTTTGAACCTCACTTATAACAAGGACAAGTGTGTGTTCAGAACCACACGACTCGCTATCCTTGGGTATGTCGTGGAGAGCGGGGTCATTGGCCCTGACCCCGACCGTATGCGCCCCCTGTTAGAACTCCCTCTTCCCACTACTCTCAAGGCCCTCCGGCGGTGCCTGGTTTTTTTTTCCTATTACGCCCAATGGGTCCCCCATTACGCAGACAAGGCCCGCCCCCTGGTCAAGTCTACCACTTTTCCCCTCTCTGCCGAGGCCTGCGCGGCCTTCAGCTGCATTAAAGGAAACATTGCCAAAGCAACGATGCATGCGGTGGACGAGACCATTCCCTTCCAAGTAGAGAGTGACGCCTCTGACTTCGCGCTGGCTGCTACCCTCAATCAGGAAGGCAGACCAGTGGCGTTTTTTTCTCGTACCCTTCAAGGCTCTGAACTTCAGCACTCCGCGGTGGAGAAAGAAGCCCAGGCCATAGTGGAAGCTATTAGGCACTGGAGGCACTATCTCGCCGGCAAAAGGTTCACCTTGCTGACCGACCAGCGCTTGGTTGCGTTCATGTTCAGCAACCAACAGCGGGGCAAAATCAAAAATGATAAAATTTTGCAGTGGAGAATAGAACTCTCCACCTACAATTATGATATCCTGTACCGGCCTGGCAGACTCAATGAACCCTCTGATGCCCTATCCCGGGGAACGTGTGCTAGCGCACAGCTCGACCAGCTGTATGCCCTTCATGCCCATCTTTGCCATCCGGGGGTCACCCGATTTTACCATTTCATTAAAGCCCGGAACCTGCTGTACTCCCTGGAGGACATCAGGGCGATGACCAGGGACTGCCAGATCTGCGCTGAGTGCAAACCGCACTTCTACCGTCCTGACACTGTGCAGCTTGTCAAGGCCACCCGCCCTTTTGAGCGACTGAGTGTTGACTTTAAGGGCCCCCTTCCCTCCACCGACCGCAATGTCTATTTTCTCAGTATTATTGACGAGTACTCGCGATTCCCCTTTGCCATTCCCTGCCCCGACACTACTACCACGTCTGTCATAAAAGCCCTGCGCCAGCTCTTCACTCTGTTCGGATATCCCTGCTATATCCACAGTGATAGAGGGTCCTCCTTTATGAGTGACGAGTTGCGCCGGTTCCTGCTAGCTAGGGGCATTGCTACTAGTCGAACCACAAATTATAATCCCCGGGGGAATGGCCAGGTGGAGAGGGAGAATGCCAGTGTGGAAGGCCACACTTTTAGCCCTTAAGTCAAAAGGGTTGCTGGTCTCCCGATGGCAGGAGGTCCTCCCTGAGGCACTCCACTCTATCCGCTCCCTGTTGTGTACGTCCACCAATGCCACCCCTCACGAACGCCTATTCTCTTTTCCCAGGAAGTCTGTCACTGGGACCACCCTACCAGTTTGGCTGACGTCCCCGGGGCCAGTGCTGCTACGTAAACATGCGAGGAGTAATAAGCACTCCCCGCTGGTCGAGAGGGTTCACCTCCTGCATGCTAATCCCCAGTATGCCTACGTGGTCTTGCCTGATGGGCGGGAGGACACGGTCTCTGTCCGTGACCTGGTGCCCGCCGGAGCAGCAGACAACTACCCCGTACACTCCACGGTATCTATGAACCCTGTACCCGAGGTGACACCGCACACACCGTGCCACACCCAGACTCCTCACGACGCTCATGTACCGGGCATCTCGTACGCGTCTATTCCGGGGGCCTCGCACACACGCGAGGGATCCCTGACACCTCCAGTTGGGACAGAACCAACCCACTCTCCGCCTCCGGTGCAAACATCACCTCCGGCACCTGTGCAATTGCAGCCGGAGCTACGTAGATCGCAGCGAACGATTCGACCACCTGATAGACTTAACCTGTAAATATACTTGGGGACTCTTTTAAAACAAAGGGGGGGGTGAATGTGGTGAACTAGATATACCTGTCTGACTGCTCCTGTGGCTCCTCCCACAGACCCTGCTGACTGCTCCTGTGGCTCCTCCCACAGACCCCTGTATAAAGGCAACTGTGGGCTGCTGCTCTCCCTCATTTTCCCCAGGATGTAGTGTTGTTTATTCTTCCAGTCAATAAAAGTCGATATCTCGCTTCCTACGTCTCAGCGTGAGTTATTGATGGTGCATCATGTTCATAAACTCTATTCCTAAAAATTATCTCCAAAGATTCATTACCACCGAGAGGCTCACCATATTCTTAACTATAGATTTTAGTCTTTTTTTTCTACTACTGATATGGAGTAAACTTCTGTTTTTTTTAATTTATTCATTTTACGAGATGTGTGTGTCTGCAGCTACGCCAGCATGTATTGCCCATCCGTAGTCCTTGAGAAGGTGGCGATGAGCTGCCTTGTTGAACCGCTGCATTCCCTGAGGCGTAGGCCCACCCACAGTGCCGTTGGGGAGGCAATTCCATCATTTTGACCCAGTGACAATGAGGGAACGGCGATATGTTTCCAAGTCAGGATGGTGAGTGACTTGGAGGGGATTTCCAAGTGGTGATGTTGCCAGGTATCTGCTGTTCTCATCTTTCTAGATGAGAGTAGTCTTGTTTTCACTCCTTTTATTTTTCACTGGTTTTGCTATAATTTAATCTCTGGTAACTGTTCCACAATACATGGACACTTTCTCTCACTGCATTATGCACACCTTATTGTTGAGCCCTGAGGATTAACTAACTTTTAGATTCATTAATTTCTCTGTACTTCTACATGAAGAAAAACACAAAATATTTGTTTAACTTCTGTGCCATATCCTCATTCTCCTGTCTCAGTTTGTAAGGAATATTCCATAAAGACATTTGCTTATACTATTCAAAGATTCATTTATTAACAAAGTATACAGCTCTGAAATTCTTCTCCAGATAGCCACAAAGCCAAGAAAAGAACGGCAGCACAGTCATCAACCCCCAAATCCCTCCTCCCTGCATAAAAAAAACAAACAAAAACAGAACAGGCACATTGACCCCAAATCCTCCTCCTCCACAAACAACAATACTAGAAAGACTGGGCAAAAAACACAGAATATAAAAAAACTATGAGACTGGAAAAAATGTCTATAGTCCACATGCAAAACACAGAATACGTGGGTAACATTTTCCGGGCACAGAGGCATGCCTTTCTCTCTCCAGTGGCAGAGCAATCCCCCAGTGATCAAAAGGCTGTCTCCTCTCTCCAGTAACAGAGTGATCCCCCAGTGATCAAAAGGCTGTCTCCCTCTCCAGTAACAGAGTGATCCCACTGGCGATCCAAAGGCAATCTCCCTCTGCGGTAGCAGAGTGATCCCACCAGCGATCAAAAGGCAGACTCCCCTCTCCAGTAACAGAGTGATCCCACCAGTGATCAAAAGGCAGTCTCCCCTCTCCAGTAACAGAGCGATCCCCCAGTGATCAAAGGGCAGTCTCCCCTCTCCAGTAACAGAGTGATCCCACAGTGATCAAAAGGCAGACTCCCCTCTCCAGTAACAGGGCGATCCCACCAGTGATCAAAAGGCAGTCTCCCCTCTCCAGTAACAGAGCGATCCCCCAGTGATCAAAAGGCAGTCTCCCCTCTCCAGTAACAGAGCGATCCCCCAGTGATCAAAAGGCAGTCTCCCCTCTCCAGTAACAGAGTGATCCCACCAGTGATCAGAAGGCAGACTCCCCTCTCCAGTTACAGAGCGACCCACCAGTGATCAAAAGGCAGTCTCCCCTCTCCAGTAACAGAGCGACCCACCAGTGATCAAAAGGCAGTCTCCCCTCTCCGGTAGCAGAGTGATCCCACCAGCGATCAAAGCACAGTGCCCCTCTCCAGTAACAGAGTGATCCCACCAGCGATCAAAAGGCAGTCTCCCTCTCCAGTAGCAGAGTGATCCCACCAGCGATCAAAAGGCAGTCTCCCCTCTCCAGTAACAGAGTGATCCCCCAGTGATCAAACGGCAGTCTCCCCTCTCCAGTAACAGAGCGATCCCACCAACGATCAAAAGGCAGACTCCCCTCTCCAGTAACAGAGTGATCCCACCAGCGATCAAAAGGCAGTCTCCCCCTCTCCGGTAACAGAGTGATCCCACCAGCGATCAAAAGGCAGTCTCCCCTCTCCAGTAACAGAGTGATCCCACCAGTGATCAAAAGGCTGTCTCCCTCTCCAGTAACAGAGCGATCCCCCAGTGATCAAAAGGCAGTCTCCCTCTCCAGTAGCAGAGTGATCCCACCAGTGATCAAAAGGCTGGCTCCCCTCTCCAGTAACAGAGTGATCCCACCAGCGATCAAAAGGCAGTCTCCCTCTCCAGTAGCAGAGTGATCCCACCAGTGATCAAAAGGCAGGCAGCTGGTGCTCACCTTCAGCATTTGCCTCAATGTTCCAATCTCCCTAGTTGCTTTAATCAACACATAATGGCAGCTTTAATGGGCAAAATGGGGTCGAACATCAGCTCGCACCCCATCTCATGGTCTTCTAGCCACGAGGTTTCCGCACGCTACCTCCTGGAGACTGCAGAGAGCTGAAACACCCAAACTGCAAATCGCAGGCGCCAGCAGTGCCAGAGTCACACTCAAAATGGAAATCAAATGTAAAAGACATAAAAGAAGTCCTGACGAAGGGTCTCAGCCCAAAACGTTGACAGGGCTTCTCCCTATAGACGCTGCCTGGCCTGCTGCGTTCCACCAGCATTTTGTGTGTGTTGCTTGAATTTCCAGCATCTGCAGATTTCCTCGTGAAATATATGGTTTCATGATCTATCTAGAAAATGGCGACTAAAGGAGTATTGTACGCAGGTGCCATTTTGATCTTATTTGTTTCATTCATAAGTGCTGGTTGTATGTTTCTTTTTAGATTATTCTGAAATTCTGTTTTCACTTAGTAATATTTTGGTCCTTTGTAGCTGAATTCCAGAAAGTCCCCAATAACTTGATAAACATCAATCTGGCATTGATAATGTGGAGCTGGAGAAAATTCCTCTTGATCCAGTTTTGGAATGTAGGACAAATGTTCTGATAATATAGAGACTTGGAGGGCAGCACTGATGGGTTGTGGTAGAACCTAATGTCTGATGGGGGTGTTAAAACAGAATGTAGATGTATTGCAGGAAGAGCCAATTATTAATCTCCGAGAGAGGTTGGAAAGGTGATGTAGGCACAGAAAGATGTTAGTCTATGTCTATGACCATCTACTGGTGAGGGAAGTCAGAATCAGGTCTTATATCACTGGCATATATCATGAAATTTGTTATTCTGCGGCAGTAGTACTTTTCAATAGATAACAATAAGAAAATCATAAATTACTATAAAAACATATAGGGAACAAATTAAGTAAGCAGTGCAAAAGGAGATCAAAGAAAGAAACAAAAATAGTGAGGTAGTGTTCATTGTCTATTTGGAAATCTGATGGTGGAGGGGAAGAAGCTGTTCTAAAATGTTTAGTGTGTGTCTTCAGGCCCTTGTAACTCCTCCTCAATGAGAAGTCAGCATGATGGACGCTGCCTTTTTGAGGCGTCTCCTTCTGAAGATGTCCTCGTTGCTGGGGAGGCTGGTACCCATAATGGAGCTTGCTGAGTTTTCAACTTACTGCAGCTTTTTCTGATCCTGTGCAGTGCCCCCCTCAACCCCAACCCCAGACCAGATGGTGATGCAACTGGTTAGAATGCTCTCCACAGTACATCTGTATGATTTGCAAGAGTCCCACACTGAGGTAATAGTCTTGAAAATATTGAGTTGATTAGTATGGTCAACTGAACATGGGCTGAAAATTAAGAGGGAACTAGATAACTAACTTTAATTATGGTTCTATGGAATGCCATTGTGATCCTGTTAAAGGCTGCTATTGTGACAGTGGTCGATAGCTACTTGGGATGAGCATGGATTTGGGAAGTGGTGTTTGGAGCCAGAAGCAAAGATGGGTTTTGAGGGGGTACTTTGCAAGGATGATATAGTACCCTCTCAATGATTGAGGCTGAGCCACCTTTGTGATAAAAGAAAACTGAATCCCTTCAGAATTGCAAGTGTTAGATATGCATACTATTAGGGGTCATCTTTCAATGAATCAGAGTGTAAGCAAATGTCTGATCTCAAAGGGGTCCATACAATCAGAAGCTTGAGCCAGAAGGGCAACTTTCCTCTGCTATTTGCATCAGATTATTTTTGTTAATTATTTCCAGGATATATCCAGCACTTCTCCCATTCCTTATTAACCATGACTGTACAGCTGAGCAGGTCTCACACAGTCCTGGCAAAGTTGATAGGTTTTCATTGCTGTGGAGAATAATAAAAGGAATGGATTTTTGCTGCACCATGTCAGCTCCCTGGTCACAAGACGAATATTAGGCTTCAATGGAGCTTTACTTAAGTACAGGTATTTGAATTTAAACCCCCCAGCTACCATAGCGGCTTCTAAACCTGTCTCTGGACTAATAGCCACAATCTCTAGGTAGTAAGATACAAAGAGAGAATGCCAGAACCACTCAGTAGATCAGGCAGCACCTGGGACGCTGCCATATACAGGCTGTTGCTACCACTGCCAGGTTTTATTTCAGCTTTATACTGTAGGCCCGTCATCTCACTGTCAGACATTAACTGCCCACTTACAACCCCTGCTCTAATCACATGTTATTATCCCACATTCTACCACTCACCTACATACTAGATGCAAACTATATTGGCCAATTAAGCTACCATTCTTCACAGATCTGAGATGTGGGAGCAGAATGGAGCACCTGGCAGAGAACATGAAAGCTCCACAAAGACATCAGCACTGACCCTGGCTCTCTTCATTCGCAAGGCGACACTCTACTCCCGGTGCCACTGTTCCTATCTTGAATTTCCAGTATTTCATCACATACCCAATTACCAGTCAAGCACCCAGTCCTCCTTGTATCTCACCCACGGCAGCCACCACTCCTTAAAACAAAACTTGTATGGTTTGCAATGCAAACTCAAAAGCAACCTGAAGGGATTATTGATTACAGGGAATGAGGTTAAGTTGACACATTGAATATCACTTTCAAAGAGCGACCTCAAACATAATGGGCTGAATCTCCTCCTGCTGTCCATCTTTCTGTAATTGTAAGCTCTGGTCATATTGTGAGCATGGAATGAACCAGGTTGCCAAGAACTCTCCTCTGCCAGGGAAACCATTTTGAGGGAGTTTGCAGGATGGTGAATTGCTTTTCTTCAAGGTGTATAAAGCCCATTTCATGCATTGTGTTAGAGGGATTGTGTTAGCAAGCACTGGAATCAAGATGACACTTACATATCCCATTCTACAATACCTAAGCCAAATAAAAAACTAAACATATAAATTACCAGGCCCAGGCCCAGCCACAAGTTCCTTTTAAATGAAGGTCCTTTCTAACCTTTGTTTTCAGCCACTGGGATCTAACAATCCATTATCTCACCCAGATGCCACTTCGCAGATAAATATTTTATATGACAATAGAACTCTGGGGAAAATGAGTAAATGTTTACCACTAAACAGCCCACAGTACTTATTTATAGTTTATTTCAGGCAAATTATTGCAGCAAACATCTGGAATAAAGTGTCAAAACTTGGATTTACAGGATTGGCTGGATTTTTCCTTTTTCATCCTTCAGAGGAAAAATTCAATACTACTGATCAGCTCTTGCACCTGTTTTGAACTGCCACTGGTAATGCACGGCAAACTCAGTTAGCTTCACGGATGCATTTTACGTTAGAGTCACAGGGTTAGACAGCATGGGAATTGCCCCATTGATCCAGCTGCCCTGTGCCTACCTGTGTCTCTCTAAATCTGGAGCAAAACACAAAGTACTGGAGGATAACGGCTCAGGGAAGATCTATGGGGGGAATGGGCAGTTGATGTTTTGGGTTGAGGCCCTTTATCTGGAATTCCTCTAACCTTTCTTATCCTTGCATGTGTCTAAATGTCCTTTAAATTAATTATACCTATCTCTAACCATTCTTCTGGCAGCTTGTCCCAGGGTAAAAATGTCGAACACTAGAGGACATGTATTTAAGATGAGGGGGAAAGGTTTTAAAACCATAGAACATTACAGCACAGAAACAGGCCTTTTGGCCCACCTTGGCTGTGCCAAACCATTTTCTGTCTAGTCCCACTGATCTGCACCCGGGCCATATCCCTCCAAACCCCTCTCATCCATATACCTGTCCAGGTTTTTCTTAAATGTCAAAAGTGAGCCCGCATTCACCACTTCATCTGGCAGCTCATTCCACACTCCCACCACTCTCTGCGTGAAGAAGCACCCCCCCCCCCAATATTCCCTTTAAACTTTTCCCCCTTCACCCTTAACCCATGACCTCTGGTTTTTTTCTCCCCTAGCTTCAGTGGAAAAAGCCTGCTTGCATTCACTCTATCTATACCCATCATAATCTTATACACCTCTATCAAATCACCCCTCATTCTCCTACGCTCCAGGGAATAAAGTCCTAACCTATTCAACCTTTCTCTGTAACTTAGTTTCACAAGTCCCGGTAACATCCTTGTAAACCTTCTCTGCATTCTTTCAATCTTATTAATATCCTTCCTGTAATTAGGTGACCAAAACTGCACACAATACTCCAAATTCAGTCTCACCAATGTCTTATACAACCTCACCATTACATTCCAACTCTTATACTCAATAAAAACACAAAATGCTGACAGAACTCAGCATCTATGGGAGGAGGTAGTGACAACATTTCGGGCCGACACCCTTCATCGGGAGAGACAATAGTGTGAGACAATAGTTGTTGACTCTAGTGTGAGTAAACCTTGCTTCCTGATTCCTTAGGACTGTCAGTTATACTCAATACTTTGATTTATAAAGGCCAATGTACCAAAAGCTCTCTTTACGACCCTATCTACCTGTGACACCACTTTTAGGGAATTACGTATCTGTATTCCCAGATCCATCTGTTCTACTGCACTCCTCAGTGTCCTACCATTTACCTTGTATGTTCTACCTTGGTTTGACCTTCCGAAGTGCAATACCTCACACTTGTCCGGATTAAACTCCATCTGCTATTTTTCAGCCCATTTCTCCAACTGGTCCAAATCCCTCTGCAAGCTTTGAAAACCTTCCTCACTGTCCACTACACCTCCAATCTTTGTATCATCAGCAAATTTGCTGATCCAATTTGCCACATTATCATCCAGATCATTGATATAGATGACAAATAACAATGGACCCAGCACTGATCCTTGTGGCACACCACTAGTCACAGGCCTCCACTCAGAGTAGCAATCGTCCATACCACTCTCTGGCTTCTTCCATTGAGCCAATGTCTAATCCAATTTACTACCTCTCCATGTATACCTAGCGACTGAATCTTCCTAACTAACCTCCAATGTGGGACCTTGTCAAAGGCCTTAGGTCTATGTATACAACATCCACTGCCTTCCCTTCATCCACTTTCCTGGTAACTTTAAAGAGACATGCAAGGCAAGTTTAATTTTAACACAGAGTGGTGGGTGCTTGGCACGGCTGCCAGGGATGATGTTGGAAGCAGATATGAAAGTATTGAAGAGACAGTTAAATAGACTTATGAATATGCAGGGATGGAGGCAGAAAAGATTCATGTCATATTCAGAGCAAGCACAGTGAAGTAAAAGGCCTTTCCCTGTTCTGTACTGTTCAATGCTCTATCTTCCATATTTCCATCAGTGAAAAATTGCCTTTCAGGTTCTTATTAAATCTTGCCCTTCTTACCTTAAATCTATACCTTGTAGTTTTAGACTTCCCTATCCTGAGGAAAAGACTGTGATCATTCACCTGATCTATATCCCTTATTCCTTCACTCCAGGATCAGAGCCAGTCTCTCCTTATATCTCAGGCCTTCTTGTCCCAGCAAATTCCCCATGAATCGTTTTTACACCTTCTCTAATTTAATGCCATCTTTCCGGTTATATGGTGACCAGAGGTGAAGCACTCAGTCCTTCTCACCTGCTCAATCATTCAAGGGGTCTAACACATTCAGACATTAAACTCCACCTTTCCTCCCACTTGCCTCGTCCATTTCAGTAACTTCCCGCTAACGACTTAGCATTATTCTACAGCATTGAGGGGTGTGTACAGAGCAGTGAGTGGTCACGTTGGTGTCAGAGTCCATAGGAGGCCAGTGTGATGAATTAAGAATATCCCATTGGTGTCATGGTCCCATCTGGCAATTCCCCTTCTTGCTATTACCTACTTAATCGGGCCTTAATCCCCCTCGTCTGATTTCCAATCATTCCACTAACTACAGCACACCTGGTTCCCATTAGTGAACATAGGATAAAACTCGGGCATCATAGCCATGCTTTGCCAGTTCATTTGTTGACTCTAGTGTGAGTAAACCTTGCTTCCTGATTCCTTAGGACTATCAGTTCTAAGCTCCACATCATTTTCTGGATACTCTATGTAAACCTTGTCTCCAAATAAAGACTCTCCTGAATACTGGTTCCCTGTTCGTGACAGTGCCTCATGACTCTGCCTCCGCGTCTGTGTCCTGCACTTGGGTTTGTCCTCAGCCTCATCCTTGCAACAGAACGAACTGGCCAAGAATGAACCCAGCAGACACGAACCCTGTGCAACAAGCCCTCGCCAGCCAAGGTTACCTACTGGGTGCCCACGACCAACTGCTCAGAGAGGTTATGGAAAACCTTTGTGCTCTGTCTATGAATGTGAGGAAAGTCAGTGAGCAGGTTGACTGGGTATCCGTTCCCCTTACTCTGTCCCTTCCAAGAACCCTGACTGACCAAACTGCACAGCCTGGGATGGCTACGCCCCTTGGATTGGCAACACAATCCCCTCAAGAGCTGTACGTACCTGAACTGTAACCCTACACTGGGGACCTAGGGAAGTTCCAGACCTTCTTATTACAATGGTCCTTGAGCAACAGCCACGTACATATACCTTGGACATATCAAAGATTGCATACATCATGCGGCTGTTACGAGGGGATGCCTTGGCATGGGCCACCGTGATATGGGATAACCAACCAGAGGTTTGCTCCTCCTTCCCCTCCTTCATCTCTGAAATGAGGAAGGTCTTTGAACAGCCCATTTGTGGTAAGGGTGCTGCTAAGCGCTTGCTAACTCTCTATAAGGGTTCGTGAAGCATAGCAAAATACTTCATCAAGTTTCGAACATTAGTGGCCGACTCTGGGTAGAATGACGAGGCATTACAGGAGGTGTTCCGACAGGGTCTCTCAAATAAGATAAAAGGTGAATTGGCAGTGAAGGATGACACGGACAGCCTGCACTCTCTGATCTCTCTAGCCACCAGGCTAAATAATCGACTTCAAGAGCATCTGAGAGAAAAGACCAGTCGCCTTCTCCTTGGGTCAGCGCACATCCCACCTTACCACCTTCAGCCAGCTTCCCTTCCCCAGCCACTCCAAGAATAGCTCCTGCTCCGACCGTCCCCACCACCCTGGGAGACGAATCGATGCAGCTGGGACGGAACCATCTCCCTCCTGCTGAATGACTTCAGAGGTGGGGAGCTGGGGATTGTTACTATTGCGACCAGCCGGGACATTTCCGGGATACCTGTCCTCTGCAGCCAAAAAGGAAGGCTCACCAGTAGAAAGGGGGACCCTGGTGAGCCGGACAACACTCCCTTCAGTCCCCCAGACCCGGATGCAGATCCCAGCTACTGTGAACTATCGACAACAGTCCCTGTCCTTATCCGCCTTGGAGGATTCCAGTGCCAAGGGAAATCTGCTGGACAAGGACATAGCCTCGGGAGCGTTAAGTACCCCTCTGGAGGCCTGGGCTCTGGACAGAAAACTGCTGGCTCAGGTTACCCACTGTACGCCACCCTGACTTTGATTGTCTGGCAACCATCGAGAGGAGGTACGATTTAATCGCATCCATTCTCCTCAGGCCTCTGTAGTTCTAGGATATCCCTGGCTGAACTACCACAACCCCTACGTTGACTGGTCTACCTCGAGGATAGACAGCTGGAGCCCATTTTACCACGCCACCTGTCTGCAGTTGGCTCCATCCCCTACGGGGGCTACCGTGACCTCACCTGTCTTGGAACCCCTTGACTTGTCCAGAGTCCCTGCAGAATACCATGACTTGGGACCAGTATTCACTAAACAACGGGCCCTTTCCCTGCTTCCACACCACCCATATGATTGTGCCATTGACCTTCTCCCCGGGGCCTCGTTACCCAACAGTTGTCTTTATAACTTATCCTGATCGGAGAGAGAGGCCATGGAGAAATACATTAGTGAGTCCCTCGTGGCAGACAGTATTCAACCTTCATCCTCCCCAGTGGGTGCCAGTTTCTTCTTTGTAGAGAAGAAGGATGGGTCGCTTTGTCCCTGTATTGATTACCAAGGCCTAAACAATATAACAGTTAAAAATAAGTACTGACTATCCCTCATTAACTCGGCATTTAAACCATTTCATGGAGCCACCATCTTCGCAAAGATGGACCTTCGTAGCACTTACCATCTAGTCAGGATGAGGGAGGGAGACGAGTGGAAGACGGCCTTTAATACACCTTTGGGCCACTTTGAATACTTGGTCATGCCGTTTGGCCTCACCAATGCCCCCGCCGTTTTTCAAGCCCTAATCAATATGTGCTGAAGGACTTTATTAATCGCTTCGTGTTCATCTACCTAGATGATATCTTAATATTTTCTAGTGGCCCCCAGAAACACATTCACCATGTCTGTCTAATCCTCCAGAGACTGTGGGAGAACAAGTTATTTGTGAAGGCGGAGAAATGTGAGTTCCATGTCCCTTTGGTCAGCTTCCTGGGCTACATCGAGAGTGGGCAGGTGAGGGCAGATCCCGAGAAGATCCGGGTGGTGGAAGAATGGCCCAGACCCACAACCCGCAAGCAACTTCAGCAGTTTTTGGGGTTTGCAAACTTTTATCGCTGATTTATCAGGGATTACAGTTGGGTGGCGATGCCCCTTACCCGACTTAACTCAACTACAACACCTTTTTGTTGGGACTCCGAGGCTGATTCAGCATTCACTGACCTGAAGAGGCAGTAATTCGGCATTTGAACCACTTCACGGAGCCAAAGGTGGTAAGAGGCGGCGGATTGCATTTTTGTGCCTGATTGCGTCAGATCTCAGGTTCTCCGGTGGGGGCACACACCTTGGTCCACCTGCCACCCCGGGAGTAATTGGACACTGGCTCTCCTGAAAAGACACTTTTGGTGGCCTTCCATGGAGGCGGATACCCGTTCCTATGTCTCTGCACGTTCTGTTTGTGCCCGTGGAAAAGCCTCCCATCGGCCACCTGCTGGATTACTTCATCCCCTACCTGTCCATGGTTGTTCTTGGTCGCACATCACCCTAGATTTTGTCACTGGTCTACCCACTTCACACGGAAACACCACCGTACTCACCGTGGTAGACTGGTTCTCCAAGACAGTGAACTTTGTAGCCCTCCCTAAACTCCCTTCTGCTCAGGAAACCGCAGACCTTCTCGTCCGCTACATCTTCCACCTCCATGGAATCCCTGTGGACATCATCTCTGATCGAGGTCCTCAATTCATCTTGCAGGTATGGAAGGCCTTCTGTCAAGCCTTAGGTGCCTCAGTCAGCCTGTCATCCGGCTTCCACCCACAAATGAACGGGCAGACGAAACGGGTCAACCAAGACCTGGAGGCGACGCTACGCTGTGTAACAACCACCAAGCCATCTACCTTGAGTGACCACCTTGTGAGGGTTGAGTACGCCCACAACTCTCTGGTTAGTACTGCCATTGGAAGGTCTCCCTTCGAGTGCTCCCTTGGGTACCAACCCCCGCTGTTCCCCGCACAAGAAGAGGAGATTGTGGTGCCGTCTGTTCAGGCTCATATCGATCGGTGCTGCATAGTTTGGGAGGACACACACACAACCCTGCTCAGATCAGCCAGAGTGAGTCTCACAGGGAGTCCAGTATGTGGCCAGTGGTTTGACCTGGGTAGGTCCAGTCACAATTTGGGCTATTCCTCACGCTCCACTGAGAAGTTGATAGTTACATCTTCCCTGGCCTATATTTATGTGACCAATCAGTTAAAGCCTGATATTTCACCTCTTGGATCATTTGCCAAGTTACATTTGACTTTTTGTTTGTAGCCAAATAGAAGGTGAGCCCCTGTCATTAGTTTGCAAGTTTTGGAGGATTCACCATGAATTTCAGATGGCTGAGTAACCCGAAATCCTTTGTCCTTTGGGGACATTTTATTGCTTATCGGTTGATGAGGTTCTTTGAGAATGATTCTTTCCTTCCAGTCATCAAGAGGTTCAATGGAGGTTAGCTCAAGAAGTCATTTAAGCTGTGCTAGGACTTGGTGCTTTGGAGACTATTCTCATGGGTTCCTGGAGACATATCTCCCATCTCCCATCAGCCGATCGCAATAGGAGGATTGCCGATCAACACCAGACTCCTGCACCTGAGTATCGACCTGGGCAGATGGCGTGGCTTTCATCTAAAGACATACGTCTCAAAAACGAGCCTAAGAAACTCGCCTCTCACTTCCTGACACCTTTCGAGGTCGAAAGTATCATCAACCCCACAGCAGTCCGACTTAAGCTACCAAGATCTATGCCCATCCACCCTACTTTTCATATTTCCCAATGAAAACCACTTTCCGTCAGTCCTTTGTGTCCTCTGACCGAAACCCCTCCACCCGCCTGGATCATTGACAACCACCCGGCATACACCATCCAGTGGCTACTAGATGTGTGCCGTCGGGGCAGGGGCCTCCAAAACCTGGTCGACTGGGAAGGGTTCGGCCCAGAGGAGCGTTCCTGGGTTCCCCGCTCCTTCATCCAGGACCCCGCCCTCATCCAAGACTTCCATCGGGACCATCTGAACAAGCCTGGAGGCTCCTGTGGAGGGGAGGGTATTGTCATGGTCCCGTCTGGCAATTCCTCATCATGCTATTACCTCCTTAATTGGGCCTTAATCCCTTCATCTGATTTCCAATCATTCCACTAATTACAGCACACCTGGTTCCCATTAGCGAACATAGGATAAAACTCAGGCGTCACAGCCATGCTTTGCCAGTTCGTTGGTCAACTCTAGTGTGAGTAAACTTTGTTTCCTGATTCTTTAGGACTGTCAGTTCTAAGCTCTGCATCATTTCCTGGATACTCTATGTAAACCTTGTCTCTGTGTAAAGACTCTCCTGGATACGATGGTGCTAACGCCTCACGACTCTGCCTCCGCACCTGCATCCTGCACTTGAGTTGGTCCTCAGCCTCATCCTTGCAGCAATTGGCCTTGAAATAGGAGACTCAAGAAGGTACAAGATACAAGCCTGCCTTCAAGTTTTGAGCCACTGATATAAAGTAATAGTCCCAAGTCTCATTTAAATTAAAGATCAATAAAATCATTGAGGCTGATAAAATCCATCTTGGAACATTCCAAAAAAGAATTTTGCTGACTGAAACAAAGCAGCAACTGGAGCTCAGCTGCACTGGGCAGTTGACAAATCTTGCAAGACATTGAAAAATGCAAGGATTTAAGGAACCATTTGGCCACATCTAACTTTCAAATATTTGAGTAATTGAAGTGTGCTGATTGCTGGGTGTGTGTTTGGGAGCTGGAGGAGCAGGCTGCCAGCTGGACGCATACAGTCTTTGCATGCAGCAGATCTATTACCAAGAGAAGAGTGACCATTGTGCTGTCAACACAAAGACTGGGACATCTGTTCAGTCCAGATCATCTTCAGTACAAAGACAGGAATGTCAGAGCTATTTAACACAGGAGAAGAAAATAAAACTCCAGCCAGACATCCCTTCATTTGAATACACGGGTAGCAGCATGGCAGGGGCAGGGGGAAAAGGAATGCTATTCAATGGTTTATTTATTTAGCCATTTTGCTTGCTAATTAAAGCAATTCCAATTACTGTTTTCTCCTTTTATTTTAACCTGATTGATACTGAATGGCTCTCCTCCTTATACTGTCAATCTTTCTGCATAATAGGAGAGGGGATTCTGAACAGTTGCAAATGGGTGAAACTAAATTACTTCCCTTCCACAGCCACTCTTAATCATACACCAAATGCAAATCACGTTGTCAACTTTTCTTTCGTTCCTTCTGATCAAACCCTCCATTTTGAGGTGGTAACAGCAGCAGAGTCTGTGGGCTGTCAGCTTGGCTCAGTGCATTGAAAGGCACGAAGCTTCGGCAAGTGGAGTAAGCATCGAGATTGCTGGAGCTCCATCTGGTTAGGCAGTACCGATGGAGGGAGTAACAGGTTGTATGTGAGATGCTGAAGAGCACAAGTGGAGGTGGTGCTGACTGAGACAGGGTGGGGAAACTGATCTTCCGACAGGTACAGGTAAAGTGAGATGGATGAGAATGGGAGGGGGGAAAAGGAAGATAATGCTGGGACTATGTGAGACAAAATAAACACAAGAGATACTGCAGATATTGGAAATCCAAAGTAACACATGGAAAATGCTGGAGGAACTCAGCAGGTCAGGCAGCATCTCTGTTGGTGTTTCGGTGCACAAATTGAGCAGTTTCTGGAATCTGGGGAAACAGAATGCTAACTTTGATCCCCTCTCCACAGATGCTGCCTGACCTGCTGAGCATTACTGGCAGTTAGTTTTATTCTCCACTGATGGAGGTTCTCCCCCTTGAATCTGAGGACTCGCCAGATTCACAGATCTGAGGGTTAAATCTCTGTAGGTGTCCAGCACTATACTGAGGGAATGCTGCGTTGCTGACAGCACTCCCTTTCAGTACAATGTTAAACCAAGGCTCTGTGGATTTTTAATAGCTGGTGTATAAGTCACAGAGCAACAGTTCTGGCTGAGGAAAATGATGAATATTTCAATAAGTTCCATCCCATGTTAATGCTACAGCTAGGATTGGTGACTGTGAACCAGTTCTCTTAATCAAGAAGGCATCCTCCATTGAAGCTCTGTCACTGATGTTGGCATTATATGCTGAGAGATTGACCAACTGTCTCCTAACTATATTTTAAGATAGATGACTCAAAGCTACTACTTGAATGAATGTCACCTTGTATCAATGCTCACCCATGCTGCTTTAACAATCCATGCATATCCACTGACAGTCTGATTCCAAACTTGCGATTGCTTGAGATAAGTAGACCACAGGCATTAAATTGTTGTTGTGCCATGACAGTCGCTGGGCTGGTGATATGCAGGACTCAAATGATGCAAAGGGTTTCATGCTAAGTGTTTCTTGAAAGCTGCTTTTCAGTTAAGAGCCTATTAGTTCAGTTGCTTCCTGCAGCTACAAAAGGAAAGCAGGCTGTAAGTGAAGCAGCAATCTTGGAGTGGCCATTTTTGGGTGAGTCTTGAGGAGTAAGTGAAATGATTGAGTATATGCTGAAGCTTTGGCATGATCAAAGTACATACATGTTCCTATATACTACCTTGAGATTCATTTTCTTGTAGGCATTTAGGGGAAAAAAGAAATACAATAGAATTTTACAATAACTATAAATAACTATAACAATATCAGACAAAAACTGACAAGCAGTAATGTTCAAAGGAAGACAAATTGTGCAAATTAAAATATCATTGGGAATATTAGCTGTAAAGGGTCCTTGAAATTGAGTCTGTAAGTCATAGATTCAACTGAGAATTGTGGTGGTGGAACGAAACTTCTGCCTTCTCCAACGGGATCTCACCACCAGGCACATTTCCCCCCCCCCCCCCCCCCCCACACACACACTTTCTGCTTTCCGCAGGGATCACTCCCTACGTGATTCCCTTGTCCATTTGACCCTCCCCATTGAATTCCCTCCTGGCACTTATCCTTGCAAGCTGATCAAGTGCTTCACCTGCACCTATGCCTCCTTCCTCACTAGCATTCAGACCCTAAACAGTCCTTCCAGCTGAGGTGTCACTTCACCTGTGAGTCTGTTGAGGTCACTTACTGTGTTTGGTGCTCCCGGTGTGACCTCCTGTATATCAGTGAGACCTAAGGTAGATTGGGAGACCGCTCCGCTGAGCATCTATGCTCCATCAGCCAGTACAAGTGGGATATCCCAGTGGCCACCCATTTTAATTCCACTTCCCATTCCCATTCTGATATGTCAGTGCATGGCCTCCTCCACTGTTGTGATGAGACCACACTTAGGTTGGAGGAACAACATTTTATATTCCATTTGGGAGCCTCTAACCTGATGGCAAGAACATCAATTTTTCAAACTTCCTGTAATACCTCCCTCACCCTCCTTCTCCATTTCCCATCCCCTTTTCTCTCTCTCACCAGCTCTTTACTTCATTTCTCCCCCTCCAAGTTTCACCTATTGCCTGGTGGTTCACTCTCAGCTCCCCTCATCTTTAAAATCTGCTCTTCAGCTTTCTTTCTCTAGTCCTGCCAAAGATTTTCAGCCCGAAACATCGACTGTTTACTCTTTTCCATAGATGCTCCCTGGCCTGCTGAGTTCCTCCAGCATTTTGTGTGTGTTGCTTGGATTTCAAGCATCTGCAGATTTTCTCTTATTTTTGAAATTATCCACACTAGTTCAGGAGCCTGATGGTTGTAGGGTAATAACGTTATTTGAAGCTGGTGGTGTGGGACCTGAGGCCCAGTGGTAGTAGCAAGAAAAAGGCATGACCTGGATGGTGGTGGTCTTGGAACATGAATGTTGCTTTCCTGTGGTACTTAATAGTGTGGAGGGTTTTGGCTGGCTGTGATGGAGTGGGCTGTATCACAAATTCTGTAAGCTTTTCCATTCTTGAGCATTTCTGTTTTCATATCAGGCTGTGATGCAACCAGATAGGATACTCTCAACAGAGCATCTACAGAAGTTTGTCAAAGTTTTAGTGACCCGCTGAATCTATGCAAACTTCTAAAAAAGAAGAGGTGCTGCCATTCTTTCTTTGTGATTCCAGTTATGTGATGTTCCTAGGAGTGATCCTCTGATAGGATAATAGCAAGGAATTTAAAGCTGCTGACACTCTTCCTCTCTGTTCCTGTTCCCATAATGAGGACTGGTTCATGGACAGCCGGCTTCTGCCTATTGTAACCAATAAATAGCTCTTTGGATTTGCAGATGTTGAGTGACAGGTTGTTGTTGTCACAAAATTGAAAGAGTCCAGGCATATTCAGTTCAGCTCAGTGTTCATTACCTGCAGGCCGCCCCTCTTTAAAATCACATCAAAATATCAACCAAATGAGGAGCAACCAGAAGCAGGTGATAACTTCAGCTATAGGGTCCAATCCACAAACTGTGTCGATTAAATTTTGCCCAAGACCCAGGACTTCAGTACCATCCTCCGACAGCATTGAGGGGGGGGGGGGGAGGGAGAGAGGGGGGGAAGAGAGAGAGAATGAGAGAGAATTTGAATTCGAACGCAGGGACCTCACTCTGGAGGCAATGAAAAGGGGAAAGGAGAGACTGTCACACGCAGACACCTTCCTTCAGCAGCAGTGAGCAAGAGGCTAGTAGATGGCGTTGAACACCCTCTCGCCTTCCACTCTCACCTCAATAATTTTGATCTTCCTTGGTACTTTAATTTTAACTTTTCATATATTGACTGGGACTCCCAGACTGTAAAAGGACTTGATGGGATAGAGTTTGTCAAATGCATCCAGGAAAGTTTCCTTCATCAGTACATAGTAGACCCAATGAGAGAGTGTGTGATACTTGGTCTGCCATTAGGGAACGAGGCAGGGCAGGCGTCAGAAGATTGTGTAGAGGTACACTTAGCAACTAGTGATTATAATGCAATTATTTTCAAAGTAAATATGCAAAAGATAGGTCTGGTCTGTGGGAGAAAGACCAGTCCCAATGCTATCAGAGAGGATTTGGCAAGTGTGGATTGGTTCATCTTTGCTTTCAGGCAAAGTTGTACTTGGTAAGTGGGAGGTCTTCAAAAGCCAAGTTTTCAGAGTACAGAGCTTGTACATTTTTGTCAGAATAAAAGGTAAAAATGACATGGCTTAAGGAACGTAGGTTTTCAACAGATATTGAGGCATTAAGAAAAAGGTGGTGCAGAACAGGTACGAACAAATGATAGTGCCTATGGAGGAGAACATTTGAGAAAGAACTCATAAGGGCTAAAAGTAAGTGTGAGGTTGTACTAGCTGACAAGGTGAAGGAGAACCTTAAAGATTCTACAGATATATAAAGAGTAAAAGAAATGGAAAGGACAAAATTGGTTGTCTGGAGTGGTCATCTATGCATGGAGCCAAAAGAAATGGGGAAGATCTTAAATGGTTTTTTTTGCATCTGCACTTACTCACACAGGGAGGGCACAGAGTCTATAGAAGTGAGGCAAAGCGGCATTGACCTCATGGACACTGTACAGGTTAAATGGTACAACACAGTCTAGAAAGGCCAAAGGGCCTGTTTCTGTGATGTATTCTTCTATGACTCCATTCCATTTCATCACCACATTTGATTTGACCAACAACAGTTGTGTCATCAGCAAATTTAAATATGGCATTGGAGCTGTATATGCAATCATATTGATAAACTGAGAAGAGCAGGAGGCTAAACACACAGCTGTGTTTAAGAGTGTGGAAGAGATGCTGTTGCCAATTGTACTAACTGTGGTCTGCCAGTGAGGAAATTAGTGATCTATTTATGCAGGGAAGTACCAAGGTCCAGGGCTTAGAGCTTAGTGATGAGATTCAAGGGGACGATAGTGTTGAATCTGATCTGTGGTCAATGAAATCCATCCTGACGTATGCACCTTCATCATCCTGGTGTTCCAAAGCTGAGTGAGGAGTCAATTAAATGGCATCTCCAGTTGAGCTTTGGAATATCGTTCCTATTAAAGTAGCTGGGATGTCGTTTGGGTATGTGATGCATTCCTCCATCAGGATGTTGGAGATCAGGGAGGTTGCCAGTGTCCTTCATTACTTTATGTGCAGGAAGTGAGCATAGCTGTAGGTCCTGACTGATCTCATTAAGGAAATGACCAAGAGAGAAGGGTTGCACTTTAATGGGAGGGGGTTACCAATATCTGGCTGGGAAGTTCACTAGTACTACTTCGGAGTTTTAATTTGGCAGAAATATGGGAAACAGAGCACCAGGTCAGAAGAGGGAAGGATAGAGAGCAAAAAACAGGCAGGAATAAAGTAATAGTGTGTGGATTTAATGTTAGGAGTATTATGAGTAAGGCTGATGAACTTAGCACGTACAACTATGATGCTGCGGCCATAACAGGAGCACTCATCTACTGAGTCTATATGGATAGGTTTCAAAAGTAAGGAAGGTGAAATCACTCTAGGCCTACTTTCCTCAGTAAGGGCCTTACCTTTGTCTTTGCACCTGCATCTCAGAGAATTCTGCACCTGCCACGAGGCTGAGTTCTTCTTCTGTTGCCTCCGTCTCTGAGCAAGGATTCTCCACCCGGCACCGATGACCCCTTCTTCTGTTTTCAACCTCCTTCGTCTTCTAGGACACCCGTTCTAGATCTTTTCATCTCTGACGTCAACAAGACATCAATCATCTCAATTTCAGCACTCCTCTCTCCTATTTGAACCTTGCATCCCTGAACACACTGCCCTCCAGCCTCTCCACATCAATTCCATCTCCACACTGTATTGCTAAATAAAATTTAAAAAATCACCATCAAACCCACATACAAGGCAGATGTCATCTGGTGGACTGACCTCCACCTTGTTGAGGCTCCCTGACACCTCCTCTTACGTACCCTTTAATGGCCCACTTCTGCTGTTATATCTTATGGTCTTATGGTCAGACAATTGTCTCCTGCACCGCCACTAATGCCATTGAATCTGGAGATATCCCATCCACTGCCACCAACCTCATTTTACCCCACACTGCTTGTTTCAACATCCTACCCAAGATGGACAAATTGACTGTCCTGGTAGGCTCATTGTTTCTGCCTGATCCTGCCCACTGAACTCTTGTCCATATACCTGGACTCCAATTTGCCCCCCTTGGTTTGGTCTCTTTCCACCTACATCCATGACACTTCACATGCTCTCGATCTCCTCAACAACTTTCAGTTCCCTGGCTCTGATTACCTCATTTTCACAATGGATGTCCTGTCCCTGTTCACTTCTGTTCCCCCATCAGGAAGGCCTTAAAGCTCTCTGCTTTTTTATGGACAACAGATCTAATCCACCACCACCTTCCACTATTTGGCAGAAATGGTCCTCACACTCAACTATTTCTTTTTTGGCCTTTCCCACTTCCTTCTCCAAAACCAAGGTGTAGCCATGGGCATCTGCATGGGCCCCAGCCATGCCTGCCTTTTTGCTGGCTATGTGGATCAGTTCAGGTTCTAAGCCTACACTCGTAATGCTCTCCAATACTTCCTGTGTTACACTGATAACTGCATTGGTGCTGTCTTCTGCACCCATGTTATGCTTGCCAATTTCACAACTTTGCCTGCAACTTCCACACTGCACTCAAATTAACAGTCCATCTTTGACACCTTTCTCCCCTTTCATGATCTTACCATCTCCATCTCTGGAGACAGATTGACTGCTAAAATTTTTACTAACTTATTAACACAGCTATGCCTCTTCCCAAGCTGTTGCTTATGAAAATGCTGTCCCCTTTTCCCAGTTCTTCTGTCTATGAGACTCCCCATTCCAGAACACCTGAGGTGTCCTCCTTCTTTAAAGAACAGGGTTCCCTTCCTTTACTAACGATGCTAGCCTCACCCACATCTCCTCTATTTCCTGGACATAGCCCTTACTCCATCTTTTCATTGCCATGGAAGGGATAGAGTTTCCCATCATCTTTACCCACCATGCCATCATCCTTTGCATCAACCACAACATTCTTCACAACTTCTGCCATGGGATCTGGCCCATCTTTCCCTCCCCCACACTGTCTGCTTTCCACAGGGATTACTCCCTCCATGACTCCTTTGACCATGCATCCCTCACCACTTCTCTTCCTCTTAGTGCTTAACCCTGTTAGAGGGACTGGTACACTCACCTTCACCTCTTCCCTTACCACCATTCAGGGCTTCCAATAGTCCTTCCAGGTGAGCCAAAACTTCGCGTGCAAGTCTGTCGGACTCATCTATTGTATCTGCTGCTACTGGTGAGGCTTCTTCTACATCAGTGATAACTGATGTTGACTGGAGTCACTTTGTCAAGCCCCTTTGCTCTGTCTGTCACAACAACTAGGATTTCCTAGTGGCCACTCACTTTAGTTCTAGTTTCCATTTCCATTCTGATGATGCCTCTATCAGGTTGGAGGAGCAACACTTCATATTCCATTTGGGAAGCATTCAACCTGACAGCACGAACATTGATTTTTATTACTTCTAGTAATTTCTCCCCCTCTCCTGTTTTCTTTTCCCCATTCTCACTGCTTCCATTCTCACTCTCCCATTCTCACCCGTCCCATTCTCCTCACCTGCCCATCACCCCCCTCTGGTGCATCTCGCCCTTTTCCTTCTCCCAGGGTCAACTCTCCTCTCCTATCAGATTCCTTCTTCTTCAACTCTTTACCTCTTCCACCTAGCACCTCCCAGCTTTACAGTTCATCTCCCTTCCCCCTCACCTGGATTCACCTGTCACCTGCCAGTTTGTATTACTTCTCTTCCCCTAGCTTTTTATTCTGGCTTTCCCCTCCTTTCTTTCCAGCGCTGATAAAAGGTCTTGACCCAAAATTTCACTGTTTATTCCCTCCACAGATGCTGCCTGGCCTGCTGAGTTCCTCCAGCATGTTATGTGTTGCTCTGGATTTGCAGCATTTGCAGAATCTGTCATGTTATGCAATAGTCAATATTCGAGTTCCACTTCACAAGTGGACAGATTTATCAAAATCAATTTTGCAATAAGCCTCACTGGAATTCTAATGCACAACCTCCATTCCAAGACCATCAGAGTGCCAGTGATTGAGAAAGTAAGAAACAACCCATTAAACAACCGTCCACCAAGAAGAAACCATTAACTTGCATGGTATGGCTGGAAGAAATAAAGGTTAACTGTGCATTTTTCCTGACTTAAAACAGGTTCTGCTCTTTAACTTCTTGCCCTGCTGAGAAGTTTGTCATCATCCAGAAAGTGAAAAGGAAGGCAAAAAATGACAATACTTCAGTGTTATTTGGGCAGAAAGCAGAAAGGTCAATGGAAGGTGATAAATTGATGAATGGGAATGAGATTCTCTCATCTTCAAGCCAACTCCTCTGACATTTTCAATGAAGGAATACATGGGTGTAGACCAACAGCAGACACTGGAGTCCAGGAAATAGTACATGTAGGGTTCCGATGAATACTGGAAAGAGACCATTGACAAATATGGAGCATCTGGCACACACTGTCTCTGGAATAAGAGAAGATCAACAGGAGATTTGATAGTGGTTACTAAAATTAGGAGGAGAAGGTACAAGATTTAAGACTTCAGATTATTTCATGTCATTTCCAGTTCACAGGTGTAAAGGGGAAAGAAATAATTGTTACTCTGAATACAATAAAAAACACAATAATAAAAACAGAATAAACATAAATACACTTTATGGACATACAATCATAGATTCATAAAATGGCACAGGCACAGAAGGTGATTCTGACAGGAAATGATAAAACAGTGGTGGAAATAGTAGACTATCTAGTAGTCTAGATAATAGTGGAGTGGTGGACTTAGTGGGTGGAGCTGTCGACCAGCCTTACTGCTTGAGCAAAGTAACTTTTTGATTCTGGTGATCCTGGTGTAAATTCTACATGGCCTCCTTTCTGAAGGGAATGGGACAAACAGCCCATGAGCAAGGTTGGTGGGATCCTTCATGATATTGCTGGCAATTTTTCTGGCACTTTTCTATATGCATTTACTTTATATCCTTGATGTGGATAGTCTGTGCTGTTGATGCATTGGGCAGATCTGATTACGTATTGTACAGCCTTTCTGTCCTCCACAGTGCAGTTTTGGTACAATGCAGCATTCGGTATATACAGCACATCTGCAGAAGGTCATGTGTATTCATCTGCAAAGTCCAGCTCTCCTCAATCTCCTCAGAAAGTAGAGGCATTGGTGAGCTTTCCTGATTGTGTAGGATACGTTCTGGTACCATGAGAGCTGGTGCAATATGTGCACTGCCAGCTTACATATTGACATAGCAGAAGAGGTTGTTTGCCTGGCACCAAGCCTTGAGCTCTCTGTAGGCCATTTCATCATTGTTGCTGATGAGCCTCACCGCTGTTGTGTCACTGGTGAACTTGTCAATGTGATTACTCGGTGTTTGCCTGTGCAGTTGTGTGTGAACAGAGTGTACAGCAGTGGGCTCAACACTTAGTGCTGGAGAATACCCATGGTGTGGATGATGTGGAGGGAGGAGGAGTGATTGTACTGAACATTAGCTTATGTGCTGGAATAACATTTTGTATGTTGCTTGTATTGCAAATTGAATTAAAATTCAAGGTTTCTTCAGAGCGAAAGGCTTCCTGACCATTTGAGTTCTGTTGGTCAGGAAGTCTAACACCCAGTTGCACTGGTGTATTTAGGGTGAGGAGCAGGAGTTTGTTCACCAAGGTCTGTGAGACAATAGAGATGACGTTGAACTGAAATCCAGAATCAACATTCTGACACTTTGTTCTTGTTTACTGCATGCCAGAGTCTATGGATGTGTTCTGTTGGCAAGCAGCGGGGTTCTGTTGGCAAGCAGTGTTCAGTGTGGCAGGGATAGGCTGTCTGATGTGTACCATTACCAGTCATTCACAGCATTTCATGAGGATTGGAGTCTGTTCCACCAGGCATTAGTAGTCTATTTCTGAAGATATAGAGGTCTTTGGTATATGACTGATTTGAAGCATATGGGGACAGCAGCCTGGATGAGTGAAATGTTGAAAGTGTCTGTGAAGACGTCAGTGAGCTGTATGAACACTCCCTGAGTACTTGGCCTGGGATGTTGTCTGGCCCAGCAGCCTTACAGGGGTTGACTCTGCAAAGTCCTTCTCACATCTGCTGCTGTTACAGACAGTGGCTGCTCACCTGGAAGTGGGGTAGATTTTGTGGTTGGCTTTGTATTGTATGCCTCAGTGTGCATAAAAATTGTTTAGAGCATCAGGGAGGGAGGTGTCACTGGTACATGCTGTTTTCCCTTGTGTAATCAGTAATACCCTTGATGCACAGGCAGCTGTGTTAGAGATTGTTATTGGAAAGATTTTCCTGAACATTTTTGTGTGTAGGTGGTCTTTGCCCACTTGATGCCCAAGATAAGGTTTCCTTTGGCTGTTCTGTTTTGTCTCCTGGCTTGAAGGCAGCATATGGGCATTTAGTATAAAGTGTACCTCTGTGTTCAGCCAGAGTTTCTGGTTGGACTGTGAGATGACCATCCTTGAGGTACCAGCTCACACTTCCAGGTGTAGTCAGTGATAGATGAGGATACTCTTTGAAGCCTGTTTCTTCTCTGTTTTGTGGTGTCCTCTTGAACATCTGCCAGATAGTCTATTCAGTGCAGTCCTGAAGCATAGAGATGGCCTCTTTAGGCAATACAGTGCTGCCCTGTGTCACTGTATAACCTCCAGGATCTTGTGAAGAACCAGACTATTGATTACTTTCTTCATTTTCAGCTGTAGTTTGTATGCTGGCATTAACATGGAGATGTCGTGGAGAGCTGAAGATGAAGGCATGTGCTGGCTTTGTAAGCTCTGTGTCTGTTGAAACATGGCCAGTCTGTTTGTTCCCCTAGTGGCCAGAGTGATGCATTGGTGGAATTTGGGTAAAACGTCCTGCAGGTTAACATAATTGAAGTCTCCTGCAATTACGAAGGGGCCATCCATATGCTTATTTTGTGGAGAGCTGTTAATACTGTAAAGCTCTCCCAGTGCATCCTTGGCATTCATGTTCGGGGGTGGAGGGTGGTTGTTGTAGACAGCAGCGACGAACACAACGGTAAACTCCCTGAGCAGGTATTGAGGCTGGTATTTAATTGTAAGATGTTCCATTGCCACAGAACAGTGACTGCTGAATACAGATGAGTTTGTGCACCAGCCTTTATTAATGTATACACAGAGTCTGCCTCCTTTGGATTTCTCTGACAGGAGTTCCTACCTGCTTGGAACAGGGCCATTCTGTCGAGTTCAAGTGCTGAGTTGGGCATATTGTTGTTTAGCCACGTTTAGGTGAAAACCAGGCTGCAGCAGTTTCTCATCTCTTCCTGTGCGTTTTTCCTCAGTCTCAGTGAGTCCATTTTATTTTCTAGTGAGTGGATGTTGTCCAAGAAGAGTGATGGTATGGTCAGCCTAGTCAGGTTAGCTCTCAGTGAACAGGATACAGATATGGAGAACTATGTTTCATTTGGGGAATCCAAAACAAGAAAACATGAAACATAGCCATGAAGTGAAGGCTCTGCTAAATCTTTGAAAAATTCACAGAAGGCCTCACTTAGAGAACAGTCATTCTGATCATTGCTCTTAGGGAAAGGTACCAAGGCCTTGGAGGGGGAACCCAACTAGAATAGCTCAGGGATTAAGGACTCCAGAGAGTGAAAACACTACTGCTGCTCCTTCAGGAGAGAAAAAGGCTAAGAAGAGATTTAATGCAGGTGTGCAAAGTTATGAAGGACTTTTATCACCTGATACCAATTCAAAGGTAGTGGTAGAAGCACTACAGGTGACACCAAGGAACATTTTTTGAAAGGAAATTTGTAATGACCTGGAATGCACAAGATAATAGGGTGGATACTTTATTTTAATTAGTGATACAGCATGGAATAAGCCTTTCCAGCCCTTCAAGCTGCACCATAAAGCAACCACCGATATTCCCCAAGTCTCCTCACAAGTCAATTTACAATGATCAATTAACCTAACCAGTGTATCTTTGGACTGTGGAAGGAAACTGGAACACCTTCAGGAAACCCACATGGTCATAGGGAGGTCAAACAAACTTCTCACAGAGATGCCAGGATTGAACTTGAAACTCCAATGCCCCAAACTGTCAGAGCATCATGTCAATCACTAGGCTACCATGGCAACCAAAATAGAATCAACTTTCAAGAGGGAATATATTTGGGAAGACCATTTACTGAATCATGGGAAAGGAGCAGGAGTCATAGAGTCTATTGGTGATACAGCGCAGAAAGAAGCTCTTCAGCCCACTGATTCCACCCTGACCACCAACAAACTACAGTCCATTCCTTCCTCATTTTGTGTTCTCTACAGCATCAACAGCTCCCCTCAGACACCATCACTCCAACTCCCCTCAGATACCATCACTCCAACTCCCCTCAGACACCATCACTCCAACTCCCCTCAGATGCCATCACTCATCAACTCCCCTCAGATACCATCAGTCATTTACACTAACCCAGTGAACTGTATCTCTGTAGAATGTGGGTGGAAACCAGAGCACCCAAGGAAATCCATCCAGTCTCAGGGGGAGTGTAGAAACTCCACACAGACAGCACGCTAGGCTTGGTGTAAGCTCTGTTAGTATGAGGCAGTAGCTCTGCTGTTTGCAGCTCTATGCTATGAGAAAAATTGGAGAATGGTGGCAGGACAGGGACAGAAATTTGTGGAGCAACACACACAAAATGCTGGAGGAATTCTGCAGGCCAGGCAGCATCTATGGAAAAAAGAATATAGTCGATGCTTTGGGCTGTGACGTCAATTGTTTACTCTTTTCCCTAGGTCTGACTGCCCTGCTGAGTTCCTCCCACATTTTGTGTGTGTTGCTTTGGATTTCCTGCATCTATAGATTTTCTTGTGGTTTAGAAAATTGTGGAGACACTGTTTGGAGAGGTGGGTGTTTGGGGAGCTGGTGTTGTGTGGTCCAGAATTATCAGCCTGGCCCAGGTGTGCTGCCTGATTGCTCCCTGGGCTGTAGCTTCTATTTGGACAGTCCGTGTATGAGGATTAACTGAATTGTTAATGATTTTAATTGCTTCACAGACAACAGAAGGAGCAGATGGTAAAAAGAACTCGCTCTATGTCTGCTGCAGGTGCACAAACAGCAGCACATGTTTTGCAGAACTTAGCAATACCTCGGTAACTCAAGGGAGAGACCCAAGGGGTGTGTCACTCATTTCAACTGAACACTCTTTGAATGCTCTGTGTTTTTGAATATGATCTATTGGAGGTTGTGATTACACCTGCTGAATTTGGAATTGCAAAAAAAGTTCAGCACAGAATAAGCATTGATCCCACTGACTCAGGGAAATGATTAGCCAGAGTATTTCTACTACAGTTGTTCATCTTGTCAATCCAGAACTGTTTCATGTCATTTCCAATACACAAGTGTAACAGAGAACAAAATAATTGCTAGTCTGAATTCGATGCGACACAGAAACCACACCTAGTTAAAGAAAACAAGAATTAAAAAAACACTAACTATAAACACACAAGATGGCTAAATACACAGGATGATTTATTGTTCATAAAGTGATGCTTGACACAGGAATGTTATACTTACAGTGATTCTGACAGAAAATGATAAATTCATTGGTGTGTGGAGGGATGGGTTAGATGTTGTTGTTTGGGGAATGTAACTTGTCTTGAGTCTGGTGGTTCTGGTGTGGATCCTACGTAGCCACCTCCCGAATGGGAGGTGAACAAACCATGAGCAGGGTGGGTGCGTGGCATCCTTCACGATATTATTGGCCCTTTTCTGGCACATTTCAGTATATATGTCCTTGATGGTGGGTGTGCTGGTGTCTGTGGTGCATTGGCCAGTTTTGGCTACTCATTTTGAGGCCCCTTGGCCCCTGCAGTGCAGTTCCTGTACCATGCAGTGACACAGCTTGTCACGATGCTTTCTGCAGAAGGATGTGAGTGTAGATGTGTGTCATTCTCCTCAGAAAGTAGAGGTGTTGGTGGCTTTCCTGACAATGTAGCATATGTTCTGGTTGTGCGAGATGTGCACTTGCAGGAGTTTGAATCTGCTTGCAGCTTCCACTGTTGTGTGGCCGGTGTAAAGAGGGGTGTGAGTGGAGCAAATTCTTCTCAAATCAATAACCATCACCTTTGCCTTGTTGACATAGAGGGAAGAAGTTATTGCCCTGGCACCAGGTCTCGAGCTTTTCCACCTCCTCTCTGTAGGTGGTCTTATCATTGTTGGTAATGAGCCCCACCACTGTCATGTTATTGGTGGACTTACCAACATGATCACTGGGCTTTTGGGCTGTGTGAGCAGAGTGTACAGCAGCCGGTTCACCACACAGCCTTGGGGAGCTCCTGTGTTGAGGATGATGCGGAGGGAGGATCCGGTGTACCGAATATTAGCTGATGCACTGGAAAAGAGTATAGTCAATGTTTTGGACCAAGACCCTTCATCAGGACTCTGCCTGTAGCTTATTTTGTACTGTTTGTGTTGCAAACTGAATTACCTTTGAAGGCTTCTACTTAGTGTGAACACTGTGCAGGATTCGGTAAGTGAAGAGTTAAGTTGTACTTTTGACAGGAGATTAGTTCCGTCAGCCTTCAGCTGCAGTCTTCTGACCTTCATTCAAAGTGTGCAGAATAGCTTGTTGGCAGATGCACTGCTTCTTTCCAACTAAATCTCAGACATCCCAACTTTAAATGAAAATAAAAAGAAACCTGTGGACGCTGAAAATCAAACAAAAACAAATCGTAGCATGTCGCAGCATTTCTGTTTTGTCCCATGGTAACCTCAGGCCAGCTGCCAGGACATCTTGAAAAGTCAATCTGCTTACAGATTCTCAGTACTCACAGTCCCCTTCATTGCTAAAACTTTAGTTTTGAATGATGAGGTTTGGCAGTCTCTGTGTGAGCTGGTTGAGAGGCATCAATGTGTGTTGAAATTGCACTGGGAACTACAGTAGGTGTTTGACCCAGGTTACAGCACTGACAAAGACAGTGATGCACATGTCTTGCCTCTGAGTCTTGAGAGAGCTCCTTGTTTTTGGCATAATTGTGGTCCATTCAATCCATTTATAGCACTACAAGATATACGAGCAGAATAAGGCCATTTGGCCTGTCGAGACTGCTCCAATGTTTCATCATGGCTGATCCATTTGCACTCTCGACCCCAATCTCCTGCCTTCTCCCTGTATCCCTTCATGTCCTCACTAATCAAGAATCTATCAACCTCTGCCTTAAATGTACCAGGCTTCCTGGCTGCCCTAGCACTCTTTCAAGCCCTTACAACATTCGATATGTTTCGATGGGGTCACCCCTTATTCTTCTGAATTCAAGGGAGTAGAGGCCCAGAGTCATCAAATGTTCCTCATATGACAAGTCTTTCAATCCTGGAATCATTTTAATGAACCTCCTTTAAACCCTCTCTAATATCAGCACATCCATTCTTAAATAGAGGCCCAGAACTGCTCACAATGCCCCAAGTGAGGCCTCACCAGTGCTCTATAAAGTCAACATTACATCCTTGCTTTTATATTCCAGTCCTCTTGAAATGAGTGCTAATATCACATTTGCCTTCCTCACCACAGACTCAACCTGCAAATTAGCCTTTGGGAAATCCTGCACAAGGACTTCCAGGTCCCTTTGCCTCTCAGATTTTTGAATTTTCTTTCCAATTAGAAAATAGTCTATGCTTTTATTTATTCTAACAAAGTGCATGACCATACACTTACCAAAACTGTATTTCATCTGCCACTTCTCTGCCCATTTCCCTAATTTGTCTAAATCCTTCTGTAAGACCATAAGACATAGGAGTAGAATTAGGCCATTCATCCCATCGAGTTTTCTCCGATATTCCATTATGGCTGATCCTGGATCCCACTCAACCCCATACACCTGCCTTCTCACCATATCCTTTGATGCCCTAACTGATCAGGAAACTATCAACTTCCACCATAAATATACCCATGGACTTGGCCTCCAATGCAGTCTGGGCAGAGTATTTCACAGATTCACTACTCTCTGGCTAAAAAAAATCCCTCTTACTTCTGTTCTAAAACGTTGCCCATCAATTTTGAGGCTGTGCCCTATAGTTCTGGATACCCTCACCAAAGGAAACATCCTCTCCTCATCTACCCTATCTAATCCTTTTCAACATTCAGTTGGTTTCAATGAGCTCCCCCTACATTCTTCTAAATTCCAGTGATTAAAGGACCAAAGCTGCCAAATGCTCCTCATAAGTTAACCCCTTCATTCCTGGAACCATCCTCTTGAGCCTCCTCTGGACTCTTTCCAATGACAACACATCCTTCCTGAGATGCGGGACCCAAAGCCGTTGTCAATACTCCAAGTGTGGCCTGATTAGTGTCTTATAAAGCCTCAAATTATCTCCTTGCCTTTATATTCTATTTTCTCCTTGAAATAAATGCCAACATTGCATTTGCCTTCTTTACCACAAACTCAACCTATAAATTAACCTTCTGGAAGACTTGCACAAGGACTCCTAAGTCCCTCTGCTCCTCTGATGTTTGAACCTCATCCCCATTTAGATAATAGTCTACATTATTGTTCCTTTCACCAAAATGCATTATCATACATTTCCCAACACTGTATTCCATCTGCCACTTTTTTGCCCATTCTTCCAATTTGTATAAGTTCTGCAGTAATCGCATTGCTTCTTCAGCACTACCTACCCCTCCACCTATCTTTGTATCATCTGCAAACTTTGCCACAAAGCCATCAATTCCATTATCCAAATTATTGACAAACAATGTGAAAAGTAGCGGTCCCAATACTTTCCCCCAAGGACCACCACTAGTCACTGGCAGCCAATCAGAAAAGGCCCCTTTATTCACATTCGCTGCCTCCACGAATGAACACACACACACACACACACACACACACACACACACACACACACACACACACACACACACACACACACACACACACACACACACACACACACACACACACACACACACACACACACACACACACACACACACACACACCGAGTCCTCGTCAATACAGATTCCCTAAGATTGCCTGAGTTGTGAATATTCATGCCTTACATTGAGACAGTCATTCTGGGTAGATGAACCTTCTCTGCACTCCTTTGATCACAAATCTATCTGACTTAAGTACAGACTTGCTGCAATTTGCCAACCAGCAGAATACGTCTGCAGTGCATGCAATCTCTATGGCTCTCTACTCAGCCTTGGACCATCAGGACAACAACAATACCTACATCAGGCTGTTGTTTTAATTACAGCTCAGCTTTCTACACCATAATCCTCTCAGGACCAATCCTGGGGCTCTGTACCTCTGCCAGCCACTGAATCCTTGACTTCCTCAACGGGAGATCACAGTTAGTGTGGATCAGAAATAATATCGTGAACTTCCTGACAATCAACATACACACACCTCAAGGAAATGTGCTTAGCCCAGAGATCTATTCTCTCTACACTCCTGACTGTGTGGCTAGGCACAGCTCAAGGGATATCTATAAATTTACAGATGACACAACCATTGTTGGTAGGAATCTCAGACGGTGACGATTGGGCAAACAGAAGTGTGATTGATTGGCTGGTTGAGTGGTGTCTCAACAATAACCTTGCACTTAATGTCAATAAGATTAAGGAAATTGATTGTGGACTTCAGGAAGGAGAAGTCAGGAGAACACACACCAGTCCTCATCGAGGATCAGGTGTATGTTCGTTTGTTATGTGTTTTGTCATATGATGCAGGTGATCATGGTCTTTCTATGACGATGTTTGTTCTTGGCAAAGTGAAAAGGGGACAGATTCAATTTTCTGGATGTCAACATCTCTAAAGATCTATCCTGGATCCAACATATTGGTGGCTTTATGAAGAGGGCATGCAAGTGGCTATCTTCCATTCAGAGTTTGAGGAGATTTGGTATGTCACCAAAGATTTTAGCAAATTATTACAGATGTACCATGGAGAGGTTGCGTTCCAGATTGTTCACTGGCCAGGTTTATGAACTTTCAGTGAATCATGTACAAGGACACCCAAGTCCTGGGTAATGCCGACACTCTTCAACCCTTCACCATGTGAGAATATTATTGTGTGTTTTACCAAAGTGGATGACACATCTGCCTTGTCCTTACTCATTCACAGCCTGTCCCAATAGCTCTCTGCATTCATCTCAAAACACTCTCTGTCCCCCGCATTGTATCATTAGCAGACCTGGAAGTATTGGAATCACGGAAGCAGGCCCATCGGCATTTGGTCCATTTCTGTGATGCCAACGAAAGTGCCTACCCCTCCTCTCCACTCCTACTATTAATGCAGATTGCAAACTGTTGGGGTCCTAATTTCTAATCCCAGTAGCCACGACCACTCAATTCAGAACGTCCCATTTATTCCTCCTTGGTTATCCCATGGCAGCCTCTTGGCAGCACTGACAAGGCAAGAATGTAAACAACAAACAGTTCATGGACAGTCACAAAGTTACAAAGCTGTGCAAGATAGTCATGGAAGATGGATCAAAATTGCATAAAATTGCAAACTACACACAGTCTGTGAGTAGTTCAGCAATTGTGTTTTTATTCAAAAATGTTTTAGTCATAATCTATAGTAACTATAATCTGTCCACATATTTCTCTGTTTATTGTACTATCAATCTAATACAATGTCACTCATGCTTCCTCCCTACGTAATGCAGCCATGAGAAGCTGTTACACTGCACCAGCATCCAGTGGCAAAAGGACTCTAGCTTGTGGTCCTTCCCACAGAATGCTGGTTGCACTAAGCTTCAGTGTGTCCTTCAGCATATATTCCTGCAACCCCGAGTTTGTGGCTGACTTGTACTGTGAGAGCAACAAATTTCAGAGAGACTAGAGTTCCTGACTTGATGATTTTCCCCCTTGACGAGGATTACTGCATCATTTTCCAGACCTCTCTGGCATGTGAAAAGGTGACTGTATTTGTGTTCTGGTCACACATGGCACTCCAGTTTGAAGTCACGCTCAGTTCTGTTTATGCTGACATGCTGCCTCCTGCCAGGTGGCTGGATGCTGGTGAAGGGGTTGTGAAGGAAGTGGAAATGCAGGGTGACCGCGGTACCAGTCAATTTCACAGCAGCTGATGGTTAGGAGGGGAGCATGGAGGTCAGACTAATTTACATTTTGAGCATTTGGTAATTACAATAGATCTAAATGAGCAGACAGTGGGATTGCCTGAAGACAAGGAGTTTTTAATCTCAAGCATTTACGTGACATCTGCTCAGGGAAAGTGGGAGGCATGTAATTCAATATGACCCAATAGCAGATGCCAGTCATCAGTCATTGCTACAGAGACACAATAGCTGCTTCGCGATATCTGCCTAGAATTCAGTTAAGGAAGTCTATCCAGAACCATATAGGTGGTGTATGTGGATCACAGTAGTACACAGCACTAAAGCGGTTTGATAGGACAGGACATTTTAATTTTATGAAATAGGACTCACCACAGTATTGCCCACACTGCAGTATATTGCATGAAATACTTTGATTCCCTATTTTACATCCTGTCTGCTAAGCACAGTGGCAAGGTAGCAGGGATGTCAAGAGGTTTCACATGTCATCCTTAGATACACGAGGTTGTTGTAATTTAGAGGTGGGTTGATATGGTTGGGTGAGGGTGGAGGAACTCAGCAGGTCAGGCAGCATCTATGGATGTTTCAGGCTAAGACCCTTCATCAGGACTGGAAGGGAAGGAGGCGGAATAAGAAGTTGGAGGGTGGGGTAGGGGAAGGAGTACAAGCTAGAAGATGATCGGGGAAGCCAGGTGAATGGGATTTGATAAAATTCCCCATGTAAGCTCATTCATAAGTAATGAGGCATGGGATCCAAGGAAATCTTGCTTTGTGGTTGCAGAATTGGCCTGCCCACAGACGGCAAATGGTAGTTGTAGATGGTTTGTATTCTGCATGGAGGACAGTGACGAGTGGAGTGCCTCAGGGATCTGTTCTGGGACTCCTCCTCTTTGTGATTTTTATAAATGACCTGGATGAAGAAGTAGAAGGATGTGTTAGTAAGTTTGCAGATGACACAAAAGTTGGGGGTGCTGTGGATAGTGTGGAGGGTTGTCAGAGGTTATAGCATGAAATTGATAGGGTGCAGAACTGGGATGATAAGTGGCAGATGGAATTCAACCCAGAATAGTGTGAAGTGGTTCATTTTGGTAAGTCAAATTTGAAGACAGAATATAATATTAATGGTAAGACCCTTAGCAGTGTGGAGGATCAACGAGATCTTGGGGTCTGTGTCCATAGGGCATTCAAAGTTGCTGTACAGGTTGACACTTTAAGAAGGTGAATGGTGTGTTGGCCTTCATCAACTGTGGGATTGATTTCAAGAGTCGTGAGTAATGTTGCAGCTATATAAGACCTTAGTTAGACCCCACTTGGGTACTGTGTTCAGTTCTGGTCACCTCACTACAGGAAGGATGTGGATACTATAGAGAGAGTGCAGAGGAGATTTACAAAGATGTTGCCTGGATTGGAGTGTGTGCCTTATGAGAATAGGTTGAGTGAACTTGGCCTTTTCTCTTTGGAGTGACAGAGGATGAGAGGTGACCTGACAGAGGTGTATAAGATGATGAGAGGCATTGATCGAATGGATAGTCAGAGGCTTTTTTCCAGGGCTGAAATGGCTAATATGAGGGAGCACAGTTTTATGGTGCTTGGAAGCAGGTACAAGGGGAATGTCAGAGGTAAGTTTTTCACACAGAGAGTGGTAGGTGCATGAAATCTACTGCCAGCAATGGTGGTAGAACCCGATACAATAGGGTCTTTTAAGAGACTCTTAGATAGGTACATGGAGCTTAGAAAAATGTGCTATGCGGTAAGGAAATTCTACACAGTTTCTAGAGTAGATTACATAGTCAGCACAACATAGGCTGCAGGGCCTGTAATGTGCTGTGGATTTCTAGGTTTCTATGTTTCTAATTTTCGTTCTCTCTACCTTCCACTCCATAACCATTATCTTGTCATTGTTCTTGTCTTGCATTTGTTACAATACTTATTTGCAACATTATTTTTACTATTGAAACTTGTTTTAAACTTTGACACTTACTAGTTCTGGTAAAAGATTATCAACTCAGAACAATAATTCTGTTTCCCACTCTTCAGATGCTGCTGGTTTTCTGAGTATTTTCAACACTTACTGCTTTATCTCTACAAATACATAAATCCTCCTGTCCCAATCTACCACTTCAAATTTCATTCAGATGAACAGATTGAAGGTGATTAAATGTGCAAATCCCTTGGTGACAAGGTAAGTGATGCGAGCTTTGAGCTGGGAGTTTAATAAGTGAAAGAATTTGAAGAAAGCTCTGGTTTGTAATTCCTTGAGGTAAGGTAAGTTAAGAAGTTACCTGCCTTTCAGTTGCCATGCCTTAGGTATGATGCTGCTAACCAACTTTCTGGGTGATCAAGGCTGATCAAAGCAAAAAGATATGCTGGTTCAATGACCTAGTGTTTTACCTCAGAACTATCAGAAATACCAAGAGACACTATCAATCTAAAATCGAGTCCCAGACCAGTTCTCTGTTGAAGCAGGGCTAGGATGCCTCAGAGAGTCCAGGATATCTCAGAGCAGCTGCAGACTATTCTCAAGAGGGAGGGTGAGCAACCAGAAGACATGGTGCACATTGGCACCAATCACATAAGTAGAAAGGGGGAAGAGGTCGTGCACAGAGTATAGGGAGTTACGGAAGAGGCTGAAGAGCAGGGCCTTCAAGGAGGTAATCCCTGGAATACTCCCAGTGCCAGGTGCTAGTCAGGGCAGGGATAGGATGATCGTATTGATGTATGAGGAGGAACTGGCGCAGGGGGCAAACTTTCAGAATTCTGGATCATTGGGGAAGGTATGACATGTACAAAAAGGATGGGTTACACCGGAACCCATGAGGAATGGATATTTTTGTGGGCAGGTTTGAACTATTGGGGAAGGTGGCAGCATGATGGGCTGAGGATGGAGCCATTGGTATACAAGTAAAGAAGTGTGTGGTGAGATGGTGAGGAAGGACAGGCAGATGATAGGGTAAAATTGCAGTTAGTGGGATGCTGCAGTGTAACGTGGGGGCAAAATCAAAAAGGGTGATGAATATAGGACTGAAGGTGTTATATTTGAATGCACGAAGTAAGCAGAATAAGGTAGATGATTTTGTAGAGCTGTTAGAGATTGGCAGGTATGATATTGTGGGCATTATTGAATCATGGCTGCAAGAAGATCATAATTGGGAGCTTAACATCCAAGGATACACATAGTATCAGAAGGATAGGCAGGTAGGTGGAGGTGGTGGTGTGGCTCTATTGATTAAAAAATGAAATCAAATCCTTAGAAATAGGTGACATAGAATTTGAATTATTGTTGGTAGAGTTAAAAACATCATCTCCACATCCACTTTATTGAGGCCTTTCATCATTCAATAGGCTTCAATGAGGTCACCCCTCATTCTTCTGAATTCTAGTGAATACAGGTCCAATGCTATCAAACACTCTTCATATGCCAAGCCATTCAATCCTGGAAATATTTTCGTGAACCTCCTTTGAACCCTCTCCAGTTTCAGCACATCCTTTCCGAGAAAAGGGGCCCAAAACAGCTCACAATACTCCAAATAAGGCCTTGGCAGTGCTTTATAAAGTTGCAACATTACATCCTTATTTTGTATTCTGGTCTTATTGAAATGAATGCTAACATTGCATATTCCTTCCTCTCCACAGGCTCAAACTGCAAATTAACCTTTAGGGAATCCTGCAAAAGGACTTCCAAGTCCCTTTGCATCTCAGTTTTTTTGTATTTTCTCTCCATTTAGAAAATAGCTTTTTTCATTTCTTCTACCGAAGTGCATAACCATACACTTCCCGACACTGTATTCCATCTGCCACTCCTTTGCCCATTCTCCTCATCTAAGTCCTTCTGTAGCCTCATGAGTGGAAAGTGAAGGGGCAAAAGTTTAGGGGTAACACGAGGGGGAACTTCTTTAACCAGAGAGTGGTAGCTGTGTGGAACGAGCATCCAGTAGAAGTGGTAGAGGCAAGTTCGATATTGTCATTTAAAAAAAAATTGGATAGGTATATGGGCAGGAAAGGAATGGAGGGTTATGGGCTGAGTGCAGGTCGGTGGGACTAGGTGAGAGTAAACGTTCTGCATGGACTAGAAGGACCAAGATGGCTTGTTTCCATGCTGTAATTGTTATATGGTTATATCGTTATATGTGTGGCATCTTGTCAAAAGCTTTCTGAAAATCTAAGTACACAATGTCAACAGATTATCCTTTGTCTATCCTGCTTGTTATTTCTTCAAAGAATTTGAACAGATTTGTCAGGCAAGATTTTCCCTTGAGGAAATCATGCTGACTATGGCCTATTTTTATCATGCACCTCCAAGTACCCTGAGACCTCATCCTCAATAATTGCCTCTAACATCATCCCAAACACTGAGGTCAGAAAAACTGGCCTATAATTTCCTTTGTTTCTGCCTCTCTCCCTTCTTGAAGAGTGGAGTGACATTTGTAATTTTTCAGTCTTCTGGAACCATTCCAGAACCTAGTGATTCCTGAAAGGTAATTACAAATGTCTCCACGATCTCTTCAGCCACCTCTTTCAGAACCCTGGGGTGTACACCATCTGGTCCAGGTGACTTATCTACCTTCAAACCTTTCAGTTTCCCAAGAACCTTCTCTCCAGTTATGGTAACTTCACACTTTTCTGCTTGCTGAAACATGGAACTTCCACTAGACTGCTGGTGTATTCCACAGTGAAGACTGATGCAAATTACTTATTCACTTTGACTACCATTTCCTTGTCCCCCGTTACTACCTTTCCAGCAGTCTGATATCCACTCTTGCCTCTCTTTTACACTTTATGTATCTGAAGAAACTTTTGTTAACCTCTTTAGTATTATTGGCTTTCTTAGTTTCATATCTCATCTTTACCTTCATAATGACTTTTGTAGTTGCCTTCTGTTGGTTTTTAAAAGCTTCCCAAACCTCGAACTTCCCACTAATTTTTGCTCTATTGCCTTCTCTTTGACTCTTATGTTGGCTTCAACTTCTCTTGTTAGCCACTGTTGTGTTATTTTGCCTTTAGAATACTTCTTCCTCTTGGGATGTATATATCCTCTGCTTTCCAAATTGTTTCCAGAAATTCCAGCCATTGCTGCTTTGCCATCATCCCTGCCAATGTTCTTTTCCAATCAATTTTGGCCAGCTTCTCTCTCATGCCTCCCCAATTCCCTTTAGATAGATAGATAGATAGATAGATAGATAGATAGATACTTTATTCATCCCCATGGGGAAATTCAACATTTTTTTCCAATGTCCCATACACTTGTTGTAGCAAAACTAATTACATACAATACTTAACTCAGTAAAAATATGATATGCATCTAAATCACTCTCTCAAAAAGCATTAATAATAGCTTTTAAAAAGTTCTTAAGTAGTTTACTTAAATACATTAAATACAATCAACCCCGGCACTTTAACATATCTTACTCCTGGCGGTTGAATTGTAAAGCCTAATGGCATTGGGGAGTATTGACCTCTTCATCCTGTCTGAGGAGCATTGCATCGATAGCAACCTGTCGCTGAAACTGCTTCTCTGTCTCTGGATGGTGCTATGTAGAGGATGTTCAGGGTTTTCCATAATTGACCGTAGCCTACTCAGCGCCCTTCGCTCAGCTACCGATGTTATACTCTCCAGTACTTTGCCCACGACAGAGCCCGCCTTCCTTACCAGCTTATTAAGACGTGAGGCGTCCCTCTTCTTAATGCTGCCTCCCCAACACGCCACCACAAAGAAGAGGGCGCTCTCCACAACTGACCTATAGAACATCTTCAGCATCTCACTACAGACATTGAATGACGCCAACCTTCTAAGGAAGTACAGTCGACTCTGTGCCTTCCTGCACAAGGCATCTGTGTTGGCAGTCCAGTCTAGCTTCTCGTCTAACTGTACTCCCAGATACTTGTAGGTCTTAACCTGCTCCACACATTCTCCATTAATGATCACTGGCTCCATATGAGGCCTAGATCTCCTAAAGTCCACCACCATCTCCTTGGTCTTGGTGATATTGAGACGCAGGTAGTTTGAGTTGCACCATATCACAAAGTCCTGTATCAGTTTCCTATAGTCCTCCTCCTGTCCATTCCTGACACACCCCACTATGGCCGTGTCGTCAGCAAACTTCTGCACATGGCAGGACTCCGAGTTATATTGGAAGTCTGATGTGTACAGGGTGAACAGGACCGGAGAGAGCACGGTCCCCTGCGGCGCTCCTGTGCTGCTGACCACCGTGTCAGACCTACAGTCTCCCAACCGCACATACTGAGGTCTATCTGTCAAGTAGTCCACTATCCAATCCACCATGTGAGAGTCTACTCCCATCTCCGTTAGTTTGTGCCTTAAGATCTTGGGCTGGATGGTGTTAAAGGCACTAGAGAAGTCCAGGAATGTAATCCTCACAGCACCACTGACCCCATCTAGGTGAGAGAGGGATTTGTGCAGCAAATACGTGATAGCATCCTCCACTCCCACCTTCTCCTTATACGCAAACTGAAGAGGATCCCGGGTGTGCCTGGTATGTGGCCTCAGATTCTGTATTATCAGCCGCTCCATGGTCTTCATCACGTGCGACGTCAAGGCAACAGGTCTGAAGTCATTCAACTCCTTTGGTTGTGGTTTCTTCGGTACCGGGACAATACAGGATGTTTTCCACTGTCTGGGTACTCTTCTCTGCTCCAGGCTCATGTTGAAGATGCGCTGTAGTGGTTCTCCCAGCTCAGTCGCACAGGCCCTCAGTAATCGTGGGGAAACTCCATCCGGTCCCGCTGCCTTGCTGGTACAGATCTTCCTCAGTTGACCTTCCACCTGTGCAGCCGTAATCCTGGGTGTGGGCAAGGTCTCCTGTGAGTGGCTATTTTCCTGTGAGGGAAGTAAGCCTGGTGTGGAGTTCTGCGGTGAGGATGAGATTGTGCTGTCGAACCTATTGAAGAAGTTGTTCAGCTGGTTCGCTTTCTCCACATCTCCACTTATGTTTGCCCCCCGCTTTGCACCGCATCCGGGGATGATCTTCATCTCATCCCACACCTCCTTCATGCTTTTTTTCTGCAGCTTTTGTTCTAGCTTCCTCCTATACTGCTCCTTTGCCCCCCTCTCTCTGCTCTGCTCTCTGCAGAGTATTACTCTGCTCTAATACTGATACACCTGACTAGCTTCTCCTTCTCAAATTTCAAGGTGAATTTGATTATATTATGATCACTTGCTCCTAAGGGTTCTTTTACCTTAAGCTCTTTAATCAATTCTGGTACATTACACTACACCCAATCCAGAATAGCTGCTCCCTTGGTGGGCTCAACCATGAGCTGCTCTAAAAAGCCATCTCATGGGCATTCTAGGAATGCCCCCTCTAATATCCAGCACCAATCAGATTTTCCCAATCTGCCTGAATATTGAAATCCCCCATGACCATTGTAACATTGCCCTTTCAGCATGCATTTTCTATCTCCCATTGTAATTTGAAGACCTCATCCTTACTACTGTTGGAGGGTTTGTATACAACTCCCATCAGGGTCTTTTTACCCTTGCAGTTCCTATCTACAATGATTCAACACTCTCCAGCGCAATGTCAGCCCTTTCTAATGATCTCATTTCATCTTTTACCAGCAGAGCAGCGCCATCCTGTATCCCTTCTTGCTTACCCTTTTGATACAATGTGTAACTTGGACACTAAGCTCCCAACTATGATCTTCTTTCAGCCATGATTTAGTGATGCCTTTACCATCATGTATGCCAATCTGTAATTGTGCTACAAGTTCATTTATCTTATTCCATATACCGTGCACATTCAAATATAATACCCTCAATCCTGTATTTACCCTTTTTGACTTTACATAGAAACATTGAAAACCTACAGCACAATACAGGCCCTTCGGCCCACAAAGTTGTGCCGAACATGTCCTTACCTTAGAAGGTACTAGGCTTACCCATAGCCCTCTATTTTACTAAGCTCCATGCACCTATCTAAAAGCCTCTTAAAAGACCTTATCGTATCCACCTCCACCACCATTGCTGGCAGCCCATTCCACACACTCACCACTCTCTGAGTAAAAAACTTACCCCCGACATCTCCTCTGTACCTACTCCCCAACACCTTAAACCTGTGTCCTCTTCTGGCAACCATGTCAGCCCTGGGAAAAAGCCTCTGACTATCCACATGATCAATGCTTCTCATCATCTTATACACCTTTATCAGGTCACCTCTCATTCTCCTTCACTCCAAGGAGAAAAGGCCAAGTTCACTCAACCTATTCTCATAAGGCATGCTCCCCAATTCAGGCAACATCCTTGTAAATTTCATCTGCACCCTTTCTATGGCTTCCACATTCTTCCTGTAGTGAGGTGACCAGAACTGAGCACAGTACTCCAAGTGGGGTCTGACCAGGGTCCTATATAGCTGCAACATTACCTCTCAGCTCCTAAATTCAATTCCCAGAGTCAACCTGTGCAGCTGCTTTGAGCATCCTGTGAACATGGATCCTTTGATCCTCCACACTGCCAAGAGTCTAACCATTAATACTACATTCTGCCATCATATTTGACCTACCAAAATGAACCACTTCACACTTATCTGGGTTGAATTCCATCTGCCACTTCTCAGCCCAGTTTTGCATCCTATCAATGTCCCGCTGTAAACTCTGACAGCCCTCCACACTGTCCACAACACCTCCAACCTTTGTGTCATCAGCAAACTTACTAACCCATCCCTCCACTTCCTCATCCAGGTCATTTATAAAAATCATGAAGAGTCGGGGTTCCAGAACAGATCCCTGAGGCACACCACTGCTCACCGACCTCCATGCAAAATATGACCCGTCGACAACTACACTTCGCCTTCTGTGGGCAAACATGTTCTGGATCCACAAAGCAATGTCCCCTTGGATCCCATGCCTCTTTACTTTCTCAATAATTGAATTGGGTGAAATTGTTATGGGAAACAGAGAAATGGCAGAAGAATTTAATAAGTACTTTAGATCTGTCTTCACGAGGGAAAACACAAGCAATCTCCCAGATGTATGGATGGGCCAAGGACATAGGGTAACAGAAGAAATGAAACAGATTGACATTAGGAAGGAAATGGTGATGAGTAGACTGATGGGACTGAAGGCTGACAAATCCCCAGGTCCAGATGGTCTGCATCCTAGGGTACTAAAGGAGGTGGCCCCGGAAATTGTGGATGCATTGGTAATCATTTTCCAATGTTCCTTAGATTCAGGATCAGTTCCTGAGGATTGGAGAATGGCTAACGTTATCCCACTTTTTAAGAAAGGAGGGAGGGAGAAAACAGAGAACTGTCGTCCTGTCAGCCTAACATCAGTAGTGGGGAAGATGCTAGAGTCCATTATTAAAGATGAAATAGAGGCATATCTAGACAGCAGTGATAGGATTGGGCCAAGCCAGCATGGATTTACCAAGGGAAACTCATGCTTGACTAATCTATTGGAGTTTTTCGAGGATGTAACCAGGAAGTTAGACAAGGGAGATCAAGTGGATGTAGTGTACCTCGATTTTCAGAAGGCATTTGATAAGGTCCCACATAGGAGATTGGTGGGTAAAATCAGAGCTCATGGCATTGGGGGGAAGATATTGACATGGATAGAAAACTGGTTGGCAGATAGAAAGCAAAGGGTAATGGTGAATAGGTGTTTCTCGGAATGGCAGGTGGTGACTAGTGGGGTGCCACAGGGCTCGGTATTGGGACCACAGCTGTTTACGATTTACATCAATGATTTAGATGAAGGCATTGAGAATAACATCAGCAAGTTTGCTGATGATACTAAGCTGGGTGGCAGTGTGACATGTGATGAGGATGTTAGGAGAATTCAGGGTGACTTGGATAGGCTGAGTGAGTGGGCAGATACTTGGCAGATGATGTTTAATGTGAATAAGTGTGAGGTTATCCACTTTGGGAGTAAGAACAGGAAGGCAGATTATTATCTGAATGGTGTAGAGTTAGGTAAGGGAGAAATACAAAGAGATCTAGGAGTCCTTGTTCATCAGTCACTGAAGGTGAATGAGCAAGTGCAGCAGGCAGTGAAGAAGGCTAATGGAATGTTGGCCTTTATTACAAAGGGAATTGAGTACAAGAGCAAGGAAATCCTTTTGCATTTGTACAGGGCCCTGGTGAGACCACACCTGGAGTATTGTGTACAGTTTTGGTCTCCAGGGTTAAGGAAGGACATCCTGGCTATAGAGGAAGTGCAGCGTAGATTCACAAGGTTAATTCCTGCCTTACACAGAGAGGTTAGAGAGACTGGGCTTGTACACGCTGGAATTAAGGAGATTGAGAAGGGATCTGATTGCAATTTATAAGATTATTAAGGGATTGGACAAGATAGAGGCAGGAAATATGTTCCAGATGCTGGGAGAGTCCAGTACCAGAGGGCATGGTTTGAGAATAAGGGGTAGGTCATTTAGGACAAAGTTAAGGAAAAACTTCTTCTCCCAGAGAGTTGTGGGGGGGTCTGGAATGCACTGCCTCGGAAGGCAGTGGAGGCCAATTCTCTGGATGCTTTCAAGAAGGAGCTAGATAGGTATCTTATGGATAGGGGAATCAAGGGATATGGGGACAAGGCAGGAACCGGGTATTGATAGTAGATGATCAGCCATGATCTCAGAATGGCGGTGCAGGCTCGAAGGGCCGAATGGTCTACTTCTGCATCTATTGTCTATTGTCTATAAGCCTTACATGGGGTACCTTATCAAATGCTTAGCTGAAATCCATATACCTTACATCTACTACTCTTCCTTCATCAATGTGTTTAGTCACATCCTCAAAAAATTCAATCAAGCTCGCAAGGCACGACCTGCACTTGACAAAGCCATGCTGACTACTCCTAATCATATTATACCTCTCCAAATGTTCATAAATCCTACCTCTCAGGATCTTCTCCATCAACTTAACAACCACTGAGGTAAGACTCACTGGTCTATAATTTCCTGGGCTATCTCTACTCCCTTTCTTGAATGAAGGAACAACATTAGCAACCCTCTAATCCTCTGGAATCTATCCCGTTCCTATTGATGATGCAAAGATCATCACCAGAGGTTCAGCAATCTCCTCCCTCACCTCCCACAGTAGCCTGGGGTACATCTCATCTGGTCTTGGCGACTTATCCAACTTGATGCTTTCCAAAAGCTCCAGCACATCAAGCTTTCTTAATATCTACATGCTCAAGCTTTTCAGTTTGCTGAAATTCATCACTACAATCACCAAGATTCTTTTCCATTGTGAACACTGAAGTAAAGTATTCATTAAGCTCCTCTGCTAATTCCTCTAGTTACATACACACTTTCCCACTGTCATACTTGATAGGTCTTATTCTTTCACATCTTATCTTCTTGCTCTTCACATACTTGTAGAATGCCTTGGGGTTTTCCTTAATCCTGTCCACCAAGGCCTTTTCGTGGCCCCTCTTAATTTCCTTCTTAAGCTCTTTCCTGTTAGCCTTATAATCTAGATCTTTAACATTACCTAGGTCTCTGAACCTTTTGTAAGCTTTTCTTTTCTTCGTGACTAGATTTATTACAGCCTTTGTACACTGTGGTTCCTGTACCCTACCATAACTTCCCTGTCTCATTGAAACATACCTGTACAGAACTCTACACAAATATCCCCTGAATATTTGCCACGTTTCTTCCGTATGTTTCTCAGAACATCTGATTTCAATTTAAGCCTCCAATTTCCTGGCTGATAGCCTCATAATTCCCCTTACTCCAATTAAACGTTTTTCTAACTTGTCTGTTCCTATCTCTCTCCAATGCTTTTACATTGCAATTCATCCTGTGGTCTGCAATTTTGCCCTATCCACAGCCTCTGCTTACTACACATTGCCTCTGTTTGTAAACCAACTACTTTATTCTTAGAGATCACTCCAGTTCCCATCCCCTGGCCAAACCAGTTTGGATACTCCTGAGTTTGAAACCTGCTCGCAAGGATATTGGGCCCCCTCTGGTTCAACCCATTCCTTTTGTACCGGTCATACCTTCCTCAGAAGAGATCCCGGTGATCCGTAAATCTGAACACCTGCCCCTTGCACAAAGTCCTCAGCCATGCATTCACCTGCCAACCCATCCTATTCGTACCCTCAGTGGCATCTGACACAGGTAACAATGCAGAGATTACTGCCCTGCAGGTCCTGTTTCTCAGCTTTCTACCTTGCTCCCTAAAATCTCCCTTCACAACCTCTTTACCATGTCTACCTATGTCATTGGTCCCAATATGTACCAAGACTTCTTACCCTTGAGAATGCCATGGACCTGATCTGAGACATCCCTGATCCTGGCACCAGGGAGGCAGCGTACCATCTGGTTGTCTCTATCGGGTCCACAGAACCTTGTCTCTGTCGCTCTGACTAAGGAGTCTCCTATCAACACTGCATTCCTTTTCACTTCTCTGCTTTTCTGAGCCACAGCACCAGACTCAGTGCCAGAGACCTGGTTACTGTGGCTCCTCCTAGTAGGTCATCCCTCTCAATAGTATCTACAGTTGTATACATTACTGAGGGAAACAGCCACAGGTGTATTCTGCACTGGCTGTGTATTTCCCCTCCTCCTGCCAGTCATCCAGTTACTTGTCTCCTGCAATCTAGAGGTAACTACCTCCCTGTAGCTCCTGTCTATCACCTCCTCATTCTCCCGTATGAGTCGAAGGTCGTTGATCTGCAGCTCCAGTTCCTTAATATATTCCGTCAGGAGCTCCAGCTCGGTGCACATGGTGTAAATATGTCTATGCGGGTGACTGGAGGTCTCCCAGACTTCACACAGAACGAAGTCCTGCTCCTGGAGCCATTCCCAGTACTGTGCCCTAACAGACAAGGAATGAGCAAATAAGAACAGAAAGAGAGTAACTCTGTCTACAGACCTCCAGACTGTAGCTAGGATCACAATGATGAATCAGTAATACAGTGACGTAAGAGGGAATTACAGAGGCAAAAGGAAGGAAAAGACAAAATATGAAGGTAAGTGAGCCAATACCCATAAAGATGATAAAAATAGTTTTGAAAGACTTAAAAGGATTAAAAGAGAGATGAGAGTGGATATCAGACTGCTAGAAAATGATGCTGGAGAGTCAGTAATGGCGAGGGGGGGAGGTTAAAGAAATGGTAAAAGAAATGAAAGAAGTATTTGTAAAGTTGTATAAAAATACAGATATTTTTATACAACTTTACAAATACTTAGTAATAAGCATTTGCCTTCACTGTGGAAGACACGACAATTAGCCTATCACCACAATAGGTCTACAGTGGATGCAATCTCACCTGGCCTTGAAACACCTGGGCAAAAGTTATACCTTAAATAAGGCTGCTGTTTATTGATTACAACTCAGTGTTCAACACAATGATACCCTCAGTTCTAATCAAAAAGCTCCAAAACCTGGGCCTCTGTACTTCCCTCTGTGACTGGATCCTTGACTTCCTCTCCAGGAGACCATAGTCTGTGTGGATTGGAAATAACATCTCCTTCTCGCTGACAATCAACATTGGTGCACCACAAGGATGCACTTCTCTATTCTCTCTATACTCTGAGGATCTATCCTGGACCCAATGTATTGTTGCAATTACAAAAAAAGTACAACAGTGGCTATATTTCATTAGAGTTTGAGGAGAATGTCACTAAAGACACTTGCAAATTTCAACAGATGTACTGTGGAAAGGATAGGATTGGAAAATGCTGCAGGATGTTGTGAACGTAGCCAGCTCCATCATGGGTATTGGCCTCCGCAGCATCCAGGACACTTTCAAAAGGTGATGTCTCAAAAAGGCAGCATCCATCATTAAAGGCCCTCATTAACCAGGACACGCCCTCTTCTCATTACTACCACCAAGGAGGAGGCACAGGAGCATGAAGACACACTCAATGTTTCAGGAACCCTTCTTCTCCATTGCCATCAGATTTCTGAATGGATAATGAACCCATGAACACTTCCTCAGTATTTTTGCCTCTCCTTTCACACTATTTATTAATTTAGTTTTATATATACTGTTCGAATACCCCTTACCCAAAAATCCAAAATCTGAAAACCGTCAGATTGCTATTACTAGGGAGAAGGTACTCAGGGAACTGAAAGGTCTGAAGGTGAATAAATCACCTGGACTAGATAGAGAACAGTACTGGATTCTGAAAAAGGTTGTGGAGGCATTAGTAATGAGTTTTCAAAAATCACTAGATTCTGGAATGGTTCTGGAGGTTCTGGAAAATTGCAAATGTCACTCCACTCTTCAGAAGCAAGAGAGGCAGAAAAAAGAAAATGATAGGCCAGTTAGTCTGACCTCAGTGGTTGGGAAGATAATGGAGTCTATTATTAAGGATGAGGTTTCTGGGTATTTGGAGGCACTTGATAAAGCAGGCCAAAGTCAGTACAGTTTGCTTAAGGGGAGATCTAGTCTAACAAGTCTATTGGAATTCTTTGGGGAAATAACAAGCAGGATAGAGACAGGAGAATCAGTGTGTACTTGGATTTTCAGAAGGCCTTTGACAGGGTGCCACACATGAGGCTGTTTAAACAAGCTATGAGCTTATGGCATTGCAGGAAATATTCTAGCATGGATAGATATTGGAATAATGGGGGCCGATTCTGGTTGGCTGCCAGTGCCTAATAGTGTTCCACAGAGGTAGGTATTGGGGCCGCTTCTTTTCACATTATATGTCAATGACTTGGACAATGGAATTGATGGCTTTGTCTCCAACTTTGTGGATGATACAAAGATAGGTGGAGGTGCTGGTAATGTTGAGAAAGCAGGGAGGTTGCAGGAGAACTTGGACAGATTAGGAGAATGGAGAATGGAATACAATGTCAAAAAGTGTATGTTCATGCATTTCGGTAGTAGGAATAGAAGCTTAGACTATTTTCTAAGTGGGAAGAAAATTCAAGAATCCGAGGTGCAAAGGGTTTTGGTAGTCCTCGTGCAGGATTCCCCAAAGGTTAATTTGCAGGTTGATTCAGTGGTGAGGCAGGCAAATGCATTCAGTTTAAGAGAACTAGAAGATAAAAGCAGCTGCAGCTTCAGACATCTTTCTTACTTCAGACATGTAAGAAAGATGCAGGTTGAAAGATGCATAATGAAAGAAAGATGCATGATGGTGGATGCAAGATGAAAGATGCATAATGAGTGAAGCATGGGGAATAATGCCTGGTGAAAGTTGCATAAGGAAAGCTGCATAATGGAAGATGCATTATGAAGGAAATCTGCATATGAAAGATGCATGAGGAGGAAGAGATGTATTATGAAAGATGTATGATGAAAGGTGCATAATGAAAGAAAGATGAATTGACAAAGATGCTAGTTGAAAGATATATGATGAATGAAAGATGCATGTTGAAAAATGCATAATGAAAGAAAGATACACAATGAAAGGTGTATGATGAAAGATGTGTAACCCTCAGGTTTGGCCAGCAGCGTTAGTCTAAGGGAAGACAGTTTCCGGCCCTGCCAAATTTGTGTGGATCTCATTTGCGTGGATGCTGCGTGATGTTTTCCCCTGTTACAAATCAGAACCATGAAATAACAAACAGTACACCGTATGCAATTAAACGATTGAACTTCATAATTCTTAATTTGACTATAGGGTTAATAAAGAAAACAAAAAGAAAAGGGCCCATTTTAGGGAAACAGTCTAATGTGCACATTGGAGCTCACGATTTTCCCGTCCGTTCGTTCTCTATCAATTTCCCCCCTCCCCTCGGGCATTAACTCCCGACCCCATTCGAAATCCACTCCGTCCTGCAGTCTATGACCTCTCCATTCTGGCATCTTCTCTCTCCATTTTCTGCCAAATAAAAGCCCACAAATCCCTTGATCTCAGGCACAAAAGAAAGAAAAACACTCCTTGCATTGGATGCTGCACATTCCAAAGCCCCCGTTATCTCTAGTCATAACCCTAACACTGCTGCTACAGAAAAACCATTACATTAGCAGTGAAACCTTTCCCAGGTTGTTACACTCTCCCCCCACCAAATTTAGTCATGTCCTCATGACTTTGAGATAATTTGCCAACCCTTCCAGCAAAACACTAAGTCCAATGCAGGTGTAAAAGGCAGTGCTATAGCTCCCCAAAGAGGTAGGGGCTACACTCTGTTCCCCTGGCGCTACATAGGCCAGCCAATCTGGTGGTCTACTGATTCTGTGATTCCTCTGTTCTACCTCTTCATGTTCTGATAACTACAGGGGATACTTCTGGTCTACCTGGCAAGGCCTCCCTCAGCCTATCACTCATGCTCATCTGCAACTTGAACCCCTCTGTCCCTCAGCTGAGCCCCTCTTCATCTCTTGCAGGGTCCTGCTGCAACCTAGGCTGTCCACAGGTAGAACACCCAATTTCACCTGACAGCGTGAGAAGGGTTGGGTGTCTCTCCCTCAAACAGTGGGGAGTTAGCGAAAGGCAGCATATACCACACCTCCAAGTCCTTATCCTCTGAGTCATTATCCCACTCAGGGGCGGCGGGGGTGGGGGGGGGGATCTAATCTCTCCTGCTGTTGTTCCTTCAGTCACCCCGTGTCACTGCAGTGTCCTCTTGCTAGGTGTAGGCTCCAGGTCGGGCTCTGGGTCAACCTGCACCTGTTGTCCCAGGGGCAGCAGGTGGTTCTGATGGAGAATCTTGACAGGCCCATTGCTATCCTCTGGTTTCACCCGGAAATCTGGCATCTGACTCTCTACCACATAGGGTATAGCTGCCCAGCAGTCTGCCAACTTATGCTTCCCAGGTAGCCCCAAGTTGAGAACCTCACCTTTTTATCATACCTCATCTTCTATCCTTGATTCTGCTTGGCAGCCGCAACCTCAGCTAATTCATAAGCCTTTTGAAGCTCCCTTCTCATATCAGACACATACTTCAGATGAGTCTTCAGTGGTAGGTTGTCCTCGTCAGTCCCAAAAGAAAGGTCGATGGGCAACCTTGCCTCGCGCCCAAACATCAGATAATATGGTGAGTACCCAGTAGCTCCATTTCGGGTACAGTTGTAATGGTGGACCAAATGTCCAATATGTTGACTCCACCTGCTCTTCTTGCTGATCTCCAAGGTTCCGAGCATGTCTAACAAGGTCTGATTAAGTCTCTTGAGCTGGGGATCACCCTGTGGGTGATGAGGAGTAGTCCTTGACTTCTTGACTCCAAGCATGCTCAGTAACTCATGTATGAGCCTACTCTCGAAATCTCATCCTTGATCACTATGTATCTGTCTGGGGAGACTGTAATAAATGAAATACTTCTCTCATAACACTTTGGCCACCGTGGATGCCCTCTGGTCCTTGGTAGGGAAAGCTTGTGCATATCTGGTGTAGTGATACGTAATAACCAAGACATTCACCATGTTGCAGACATCAGGGTCTATTGACAGGAAATCCATACACACCAGGACCAAGGGCCCCACACTCTGCAAGTGGGACAAGGGAGTGGCCCTTGTGGGCAGTATCTTCCTCCATATGCATCAGATGCACGACTTGCAATATTTTTTGAACTCTGGCTTCATTCGGGGGAAGTAGAACCAATCTCTGAACAATCCTTAGGTCTTTTCAACCCCCAAATGTCCAGAATAATCATGAAGTGACTTCAATACTATCCTTCGATACTTCTCTAGCAGGACCAGCAGGGAATGCCGAGGTTGGTCTGTCGGTGACATGACCCATTATAGGATCTGGTTCCTCAACTCCAATCTGGGCACTCTCTCAGTAATGGAGGCACCGACGCATGTTTAATCTTCTCTGCTTGGGCCATGTCTCCCTTTTCAACCGCTGACCAAATGGTACTGATGCCCAGGTCAACTCGCTGAGTAGCTGCCACTTCCCCAGGACTCAATTCCAGTAACTGGTTTGTCTTCAGAGCAAGCTGGTTACAACAAACTTGTGGAATGGTGTCATCTGAAGCTCCCAATTGATCTACCACTCGATCCTGCTCTTGCTTTCCTTCTGCCTTCACCATGATGGTACACTGACACATGGCTTTCATCCCTGGGGCAGGAACGCTCTCCCACTCTTCGTCCCTGTCCAGTCCCTCATGCACATGTAGGGACAAAGCATCAGCATCAATGTTCTTATTTCCTGGCCGGTACTTCAGGCTGAAATCATAGGTAGACAACGCCACTAGCCACTGATGGCCTGTGGCATCCAATTTTGCCAAGGTCATGATATAAGTTAGAGGGTTGTTAGAAACATAAAAAATCTACAGCACAATACAGGCTCTTCAGCCCACAAAGTTGTGACAAACATGTCCCTACCTTAGAAATTACTAGGGTTACCCTAAGCTCCATGTACCTATCGAAAAGTCTCTTAAAAGACCCTATCGTATCCATCTCCACCACCATTGCTAGCAGCTCATTCCACGCACTCACCACTCTCTGCATAAAAAACTTACCCCTGACATCTCCTCTGTACATACTTCCAAGCACCTTAAAACTGTGCCTTCTCATGTTAGCCATTTCATCCCTGGGAAAAAACATCTGACTATCCACATGATCAGTGTCTTTCATCATCTTATACAACTCTATCAGGTCACCTTTCATCCTCCGTCACTCCAAGGAGAAAAGGCCAAGTTCACTCAACCTATTCTCATAAGGCATGCTCCCCAATCCAGGCAACATCCTTGTAAATCTCTTCTGCACCCTGTCTATGGTTTCCATATCCTTCCTCTAGTGAGGCGACCAGAACTGAGCACAGTACTCCAAGTTGTCTGTTCTCACCTCAAACTTGCTACCATAGAGGTGGTCACTCAGCTTATCTACCATAACTCCAGAAACTCCAACTTGTGCGTGGGATAGTTTTTTGCAGAGGGCGACAGACTCCAGCTGACAAACAAATGCAATGCCTCACAACCCTGATAATGGACACCCCCTAAGTCCTCTCTGCTGGCATTCATATGCAGTACATATGGCAATCGAGGGTCTGCAAAAACCACCACAGGTGCTTTTCTCAGCAGCTCCTTTAGCGATTGAAAGGTCTTTTCACTTTTCACATCCCACCTTGCTCCAAAAGGCTCCAAGTGCTAAGATACTCTTTACCCTCCTCTTCTTTTTCCCCCTCTCTTACCCAAGGGAGGGTCATCTCCCTCCTAAACAGATATACTGTTTTGGATACTGTTGGGGGAGATGTCTCATCAGGGGAAGGCAGCAGCAGCCAAGTTCATTGCACCATAGGTGGCTCTGCGGCACAGGAGGGAAAGAAAAGGAGTGGGAGAGCTATAGTGATAGGGGATTCGATTGTAAGGGGAATAGATAGGTTTTTCTGTGGCCGCAAACGAGACTCCAGGATGGTATGTTGCCTCCCTGGTACAAGGGTCAAGGATGTCTCTGAGTGGCTGCAGGACATTCTGGAATGGGAGGGTGAACAGCCGGTGGTCGTGGTGCACATAGGTACCAATGATATAGGTAAAAAACGGGATGAGGTCCTACAAGGTGAATTTAGGGAGTTAGGAGATAAACTAAAAAGTAGGACCACAAAGGTAATAATCTCTGGATTACCACCAGTGCCACGTGGTAGTCAGAGTAGAAATAGGAGGATATTTCAGATGAATACGTGGCTTGAAAAATGGTGCAAGGGGGAGGGATTCAAATTTCTGGGGCATTGGAACCAGTTCTGGGGGAGGTGGGACCGGTATAAACAGGACGGTCTGCACCTGGGCTGGACTGGAACCAATGTCCTAGGGGGAGCGTTTGCTACTGCTGTTCAGGAGGCTTTAAACTAATGTGGCAGGGGGATGGGAACAAGTGCAGAGAGACAGAGGAGTGTAAAATGAGGGTAGAAGCAAAAAGTAGTAAGGTGAAAAGTAAAAGTGGCAGGCAGGCAAATCCAGGGCAAAAAGCAAGAAGGGCCACTTTTCAACATAATTGTGTAAGGGCTAAGAGTGTTGTAAAAACCAACCTGAAGGCTTTGTGTGTCAATGCGAGGGGCATTCGTAACAAGATGGATGAATTGAATGTGCAGATAGTTATTAATGAATATGATATAGTTGGGATCACAGAGACATGGCTCCAGGGTGACCAAGGATGGGAGCTCAACATCCAGGGATATTCAATATTCAGGAGGGATAGACAGGAAAGAAAAGGAGGTGGGGTAGCATTGCTGGTTAGAGAGGAGATTAACGCAATAGAAAGGAAGGACATTAGCCTGGAGGATGTGGAATCGATATGGGTAGTGCTGCATAACACTAAGGGGCAGAAAACACTGGTGGGAGTTGTGTACAGGCCACCTAACAGTAGTAGTGAGGTTGGGGATGGCATTAAACAGGAAATTAGAAATGCGTGCAATAAAGGAACAGTAGTTATAATGGGTGACTTCAATCTACATATAGATTGGGTGAACCAAATTGGTAAGGGTGCTGAGGAAAAGGATTTCTTGGAATGTATGCGGGATGGTTTTCTGAACCAATATGTCGAGGAACCAACTAGAGAGCAGGCCATTCTAGATTGGGTATTGAGCAATGAGGAAGGGTTAGTTAGCAATCTTGTCGTGCGAGGCCCCTTGGGTAAGAGTGACCATAATATAGTGTAATTCTTCATTAAGATGAAGAGTGACATAGTTAATTCAGAAACAAAGGTTCTGAACTTAAAGAAGGGTAACTTTGAAGGTATGAGACATGAATTAGCTAAGATGGACTGGCAAATGATACTTAAAGGGTTGACGGTGGATATGCAATGGCAAGCATTTAAAGATCGCATGGATGAAGTACAACAATTGTTCATCCCAGTTTGGCAAAAGAATAAACCAGGGAATGTAGTGCACCCGTGGCTGACAAGGGAAATTAGGGATAGTATCAAGTCCAAAGAAGTAACATATAAATTAGCAAAAAAAAGTGGCACACCTGAGGACTGGGAGAAATTCAGAGACCAGCAGAGGAGGACAAAGGGCTTAATTAGGAAAGGGAAAAAAGATTATGAGAGAAAACTGGCAGGGAACATAAAAACTGACTGTAAAAGCTTTTATAGATACGTGAAAAGAAAAACATTGGTCAAGACAAATGTAGGTCCTTTACAGTCAGAAACAGGTGAATTGATCATAGGGAACAAAGACATGGCAGACCAATTGAATAACTACTTTGGTTCTGTCTTCACTAAGGAGGACATAAATAATCTTCCGGAAATAGTAAGGGACCGAGGGTCTGGTGAGATGGAGGAACTGAGGGAAATACATGTTAGTAGGGAAGTGGTGTTAGGTAAATTGAAGGGATTAAAGGCAGATAAATCCCCAGGGCCAGATGGTCTGCATTCCAGAGTGCTTAAGGAAGTAGCCCAAGAAATAGTGGATGCATTAGTGATAATTTTTCAAAACTCCTTAGATTCTGGATTAGTTCCTGAGGATTGGAGGGTGGCTAATGTAACCCCACTTTTTAAAAAAGGAGGGAGAGAGAAACCGGGGAATTATAGACCGGTTAGTCTGACATCGGTGGTGGGGAAAATGCTAGAATCGGTTATCAAAGACGTGATAACAACACATTTGGAAAGAGGTGAAATCATCAGACAAAATCAGCATGGATTTGTGAAAGGAAAATCATGTCTGACGAATCTTATAGAATCTTTTGAAGATGTAACTAGAGGAGTGGATAGGGGAGAGCCAGTGGATGTGGTATATTTAGATTTTCAAAAGGCTTTTGACAAGGTCCCACACAGGAGATTAGTGTGCAAACTTAAAGCACACGGTATTGGGGGTATGGTATTGATGTGGATAGAGAATTGGTTGGCAGACAGGAAGCAAAGAGTGGAAGTAAACGGGACCCTTTCAGAATGGCAGGCAGTGACTAGTGGGGTACCGCAAGGCTCAGTGCTGGGACCCCAGTTGTTTACAATATATATTAATGATTTAGATGAGGGAATTAAATGCAGCATCTCCAAGTTTGCGGATGACACGAAGCTGGGTGGCGGTGTTAGCTGTGAGGAAGATGCTAAGAGGATGCAGGGTGACTTGGATAGGTTAGGTGAGTGGGCAAATTCATGGCAGATGCACTTTAATGTGGATAAATGTGAGGTTATCCACTTTGGTTGCAAGAACAGGTAAACAGATTATTATCTGAACGGTGGCCGATTAGGAAAAGGGGAGATGCAACGAGACCTGGGTGTCATTGTACACTAGTCATTGAAGGTGGGCATGCAGGTACAGCAGGCGGTGAAAAAGGCAAATGGTATGTTGGCATTCATAGCAAAAGGATTTGAGTACAGGAGCAGGGAGGTTCTACTGCAGTTGTACAAGGCCTTGGTGAGACCGCACCTAGAATATTGTGTACAGTTTTGGTCCCCTAATCTGAGGAAAGACATTCTTGCCATAGAGGGAGTACAGAGAAGGTTCACCAGATTGATTCCTGGGATGGCAGGACTTTCATATGAAGAAAGACTGGATCGACTAGGCTTATACTCACTGGAATTTAGAAGATTGAGGGGGGATCTCATTGAAACATATAAAATTCTAAAGGGATTGGACAGGCTAGATGCAGGAAGATTGTTTCCGATGTTGGGGAAGTCCAGAACGAGGAATCACAGTTTAAGGATAAAGGGGAAGCCTTTTAGGACCGAGATGAGGAAAAACTTCTTCACACAGAGAGTAGTGAATCTGTGGAATTCTCTGCCACAGGAAACAGTTGGGGTCGGTTCATTGGCTATATTTAAGAGTAAGTTAGATATGGCCCTTGTGGCTAAAGGGATCAGGGGGTATGGAGAGAAAGCAGGTACAGGGTTCTGAGTTGGATGATCAGCCATGATCATACTGAATGGCGGCGCAGGCTCGAAGGGCCAAATGGGCTACTCCTGCACCTATTTTCTATGTTTCTATAGAAGCTGATTCAACAGATGACTCACTTTCACGTAGCCCTTCATGAACCTCCGATAGTAACCAAGGAATGAGCACAAAGTGCTCAGAGTCTGGGGCCTTGGCCAGGTGGTCACCGTCTCTGTCTTAGATGGAATGGAGCTACTCCATCCCATGAGACTATGTGCCCAACATAGCTAGCAGCCGTCTTGCAAAACTGGCCCTTGTCCAGGGAAAGTTTTAACCCTTCAGATTTCAGGTGGCCCAGCACCTTCAGTAGCCTCGCTTTAGGTTCTTCCAAGGTGGATCCAAACACTATGAGGTCATCCAGATACACCAATACCTCAACCAAGTTCATATCCCTCACCATCTTCTCCATGACCCACTGGAAGGTTGTACGGGCTTCTGATATGCCCTGGGGCATAATTTCAAACTGGAAAAATACCAGGGGACATTTCATGGGGATCTGGTAATATCCACTCCTCAAGTCCAGCACACTGAACCACTTCACACCACACAGACATGCCATATATTGGGACACAGACTCAAGTATACACAGACTTGGGACCATATATTGGTCGCAGATGGTACACCTGTTCAGAGTCCTATAGTCCACACACACCTGTACCTTCCCATTCTTCTTCTGGGCAACTACTAATGGGGATGCATAGGGGCTTCGGGACTCGGTGATGATCCCAGCTTCCTTGAACTTACACAAATGCTGTCGAACGTCATCCACCTCTGCAGGGGCCAGTTGCTGTGACTGTTCTCTGAACAGGTTATCCTCAGTCACCCAGATAGTGTGACGCATGCTCTTGGAACAACCCTCCTCAAAGTCACCAGTGGAAAAGACACCTTCCAGCTTCAACATCTTCTCCAACAACCTCCTCTTCCAACCCACAGGAACCAGGGAGTCCCCGAAGTTGAATGACTCACTGGTCAACTTTCCCCCTTTTTCAATAGTTTCTCCCTGACTTGTCTCACAGGGACACTAGACATTAGCGTCACCGGGAAAAGATGTGCCTGGGGCTTCCGCCGCTTGAAAGTGACCTCCCTCTTTGTATTGTTCCTGACAATCACTGCCATCCTGCTTGTCTGTACAACTGAGGGCTTTTGCAGTTTGGGCCTCACCAGTGTCTCAGCTGGCATTCCCAACTCTTCGTGGTCTTCCGGAGCATCCACCAAGAGGGCCTTGCCCTCGGGCATTCCGAGAAATTTGGAGTTTCCCACCACTCTCGCTACTTCCCCAGGCTGTAACACGATTGGCTTGAACTGGGTGAACCACACAGTCCTTCATCTAAACTTGCAGCCACGCAGTTCCTCAAAAGCAGCTTGAAACACCAGGTGAAAGGACAATATTCTCAGAAAGCTCTCTCCAGTTTTCTCCTTGCAGGCTCCTGTGAGTCTCCTCACAGTAGGAGTATTTGTTCCCACAAGAATTGAAACTCCACCCCTCTCAACTGGGTCCGGACAAACTAGCGCTAATGTATCAAGGGCCTCAGCCACTCCCACATTGGCCTCCAAAAGCTCCAGCTTCACTGACAAATAACCATCAGATGGATAATTACCCGCACGAAGACCCCAGATCTCCATGCACTGAGTGGCGTCAATGGTCAATGTGTCAAATACTGGTTGTAAAATGAATGGTTCAGCAAAGTGACCTACGATCTGTGTCAAGTATGGCTTGAGCATAAATACCCTCTATCTACACTGGAGCTTGGACCCTCTCTATATATAGGCATCTGTTAATCTTGTGAGACCATGGTTTTGCGCCTTGGAAGGTTTCCTGGGCAGGGTTGTATGGGAGACCGGCAGTTGCCCAAATCCACGCCACCAATGTTGTGCAAGAGAAGGGCACTAGGACCCAAGCAGCTTGGCACCGGTGTCATTGCAGGGCAATGTGTTGTTAAGTGCCTTGCTCAAGTACACAACACGTTGCTTCAGCTGAGGCTTGAACCAGTGACCTTCAGATCACTAGACCCATGCCTTACCACTAGGCCATGTGCCAACACAAAGGCCCCACTAAGCCTTCAGGAACAGGGTTTTTGCTTTGGTGTGTTCCTTGATATATTGCTGGGAATGTGCTCCCCCCGATACACCAGCCATCCCCTCACTGGGTCTCTTTTAAGTTTACCCCACGACTCTATCTGCTGAGGTATCCAGGGGTTCACTTTCCGAAGGGTTTCCCGTCATTCATACTCCCACCCTGTGTCCCTCTTCACCACAGTTATAACAGATAATACCGGCCGCTCCCCTTCTCGCGTGACACCAGCTGCTAGCAGCCCTCTGCATAGTCCGTCCCCTTAGAGAATCCACCTCCCTAACAGCTCCATCATATGGGGGAGTCACACCTGCTGATAACAACCCAGACATCTCCATTCTCAATTCTACCACAATCTCCTCTACCACTCCCTGGGGTAGGCTATCCATGGTCACTTCACTGCAGGGGGCCACTACCGAGGACTGTACCCTACTGACTGAGGCCTCCAGCACCTCTGATGCATTCTCCTTATCCTGTACATCTCTGATCAGCTCAACATATGAAGGAGTGGGGTGCGTCTTATGAGACAGTCTGAGACCCCAAGTGATCAGGTCCTGGGACTGGGCGCTCTTTGCTATCTGGTCCGTTCTTAACTGATCCACCTCAGCCACCTGATTGGCCCCTCTGCAGCTCAAGCAATTTAGCCGCCTCTCTAGCTGAAAGACGTAAGTAGAAAGCTTCTTCCCCTTCTCCTGATGCATGTTCTGAAACCCTGCCATGAACTCCATTGTGCTTCCTGTTGTGCCAAATGCCAAATGTCCAGTGCTCCAATGTAATTGACAGCTTTAGCTAGGGGGTAACAGAATTTCATGGCTCTCACCACATCAGCAGTTCATCCCCTCAAACTTTCAACCAATCACTGTTGCTTTATGTCATCAGAGCACTGCCACTCATCTAACAACTGAGAGGTCTGCTCCGTCTAAGTCTCATACTCCTCCTCCCCTTTAGGGGTGGGCGTTATTCCAGAGAATAGGTGGAGCCAGCCATAGCAGGGACTTTGGACCTGGGCACTTTTCCATTTATTCGCCAGAGAGGTAAGGGTGGATACTACCTCAGAATTCTTACTCTTCCCTGGGGGACGGGGACTAATTAGATACTCCAAATCAGACCACTCCTTCCCCTCGCTCCACAGAAATGATAGAACCCTGTCTTTGAAGTCTCCACCCCCAGCTACAGGAAACTCAACTTGTGATTTGGCCTGTTCTGCAGCTCCTACGTCAGCGCTAGTCTGCATAAATATGAGAGCTGTGCCCGCCATTTTATCAAACTTCCGTTACGCAATCATAACCTTGCCAACAACTTTAACAGTACTTAACAAGTGAATTAATAATTCAGCCGGACTACGAATATCTACCCCACTCAACATGCATGCATTAGCTTCCGGCAGCACCTGTGGATGAACACCACTGCTCCACCCTGGCAGCATCCATACTAGCCCAGACTTAAAACACACAACCCACTGGTTCAATGTTCAGGGCAATCACACAGCATCCAATGAAATCAATCCTGGACAAGCCCCTCAGGTTCGGCCGGCGGCGTTAGTCTAGTGAAGACGGTCTCTGGCCCTGCTAAGCATGTGAAATCTTGTTTGTGTGGATGCTGAGTGATGTTTTCCCTTGTTACAAATCAGTACCATAAAATAACAAACAGTACACCATATGCAATTAACCGACTAAGCTTTATAACTCTTAATTTGGCTATATAGTTAGTAAAGAAAAACAAAAAGAAAAGGGCCCATTTTAAGGAAGCAGTCTAGTGTACATTTTGGAGCTCACGATTTTCCTGTCCATTCGTTCTCCATCAATTTCCTCTCAGGCATCGTCAACTCCTGACCCCATTCCAAGTCCACTCTGTCCCGCAGTCTCTGACCTCTCTGTTCTTGCCTCTTCTGTCTCCATCAAAAGCCCACGAATCCCTTGATCTTGGGCACTTAAGAAAGCAAAACACTCCCCGCACTGGACGCTGCACATTCCAAAGCCCCCGTTATCACTAGTCATAACCCTAACACACGGCTGCTACAGGGAAACCATGACATCAGCAGTGAAACCTTTCCCAGGGTGTTACATACGTATTATGAAAGATGCAGGGAGAAAGAAAGATGCATGATGAAAAGTGCAGGGAGAAAGATGCATAATGAATGTTTCATAACAAAATAATGATGCATCATGCATCTTTCACCATGTACATTTCAACAAATCCTTTTCATTGCATCTTTCATAATGAATCTTTCATTATGCATCTTTCATCCTGCATTTCTCATCATTCATCTTTCATCAAATAATGATGCATGATGATAGAAGCAAGGTGAAGGAGGCATGATGAAAGATGCAGGATGCAGCGACTCCTTTGCTCGAATCTTTGGAAACAGCTCTATTTCTATCTTTAATATCTCTATTCTTCCCCTTCAGAGTTCTTCTGAGAACACGTTGACTTCTGGTCTTTGCGTAAAGGGAGTCTCTCGGGGTCTCATGACTGGTCGCTATTCAATATGCGAAGGATGCGGCCTAGAAGACTAGTGCACCTCCAGGTTTCCAGGATTTTGTGTCTCTGGAGGCAGGTAGACTTGAGGTCGGTGCTGCTGCAGGAAACTGGTGTGTCGTGGGAGATGGAAGATCAAAAGCAGCAAGCTGGCTGCTGGCTGTGTGCCCAGAGACCTGAGTTCTTTGGGTGAAGAGCTTGGAAAAAGCGACGCAACAAACTTTTAACATCATAAATCAGTGAGTTGTTTTTTATGTCTCCCCCTCACTGTGAAATGGGGGCACCTCTTTTCCCCTTATTAGTGAGAGAGAGCCTGTGGTATGTCGAATTATCAGGTGAATGAGTAGTCTTTGGGTACTGCAAGTCTATGTCTTTATTGATGGTTTGCTGCATGCTTGAGTGCTTGGTGGGGAGTGCTGATGCTTTTTTTCTGGTGGGGAGGGGGGTCGTTGCTTGTTGTTGCTTGTGCATGGGAGGGGGAGGTAAGGTGAGCGTTAGGGTTTAACTGTCATTCATTCTTTGGGGCACTCCTCTGCTTTTGTGGAAGTCTGTGAAGAAAAAGAATTTCAGGATGTATATTGTATACATTTCTCTGACATTAAATGTACCTTTGAAACCTTTGAAAGAAAGATGCATGATGAAAGAAACAGGTTTAAAGGAAGATACAAGATGAAAGATGCATGATGAATGATTCATAATGAAAGAAAGATGCATGATGAAAGGTGCATAATTAAAGATGCAAAATGAAGGAAAGGTGTATGATGGAAGGTGAATGGTGAAAGATGCAAGATGAAAGAGGCATGATGAATGATTCACAATGAAGACTGATGCATAATGAAAGAAAGGTGCATGATGATAGATACAAGATGAAAGAGGCATGATGACAGATGCATGATGAAAGATAAATGTAGAAAGTTGCATGATGAAAGATGCAGGATGAAGGAAAGAAGCATGATTATAGATGGAAAATGAAAGAGGCATGATGAGAGGTGCATGATGAAAAAAAGGATAATGAAAGATGCAGGTTGAAAGGTGCATGATGAAAGATTCATAATTAAAGATGAATGATGAAAAATGCATAATGAAAGATGTAAGATGAAATGTGTATGATGGAGGAAAGATGCATGTTGAAGGATGCATGATGAAAGGTGCATGATGAAAGATGCATAATGAAGGAAATAAATGTGCATGATGGAAGATGAATGGTGATAGATGCAAGAGGGAAGATGCATGATGAGAGAAAGATGACTGATTAAAGTTGCATGATGAAAGATACATGATGAAAGGTGCATGATGAAAGATACATGATGAAAGGTGCATGAAGAAACATTCATAATGACAGATGTATGATGAAAGATGAATATAGAAAGTTGCATGATGAACGAAAGATGCAGAATGAAAGAAATGTACATGATGAAAGGTGCATGATGAAAGAAAGATGACTGATTAAAGATGTATGATGAAATAAGCACAATGAAAGATGCATAATGAAGGAAAAGTGCATGATGAAAAGTGCATCACGAAAGACACATGATGAAAAAAGATGCATGATGAAAGATGCATAATGAATGATGCATAATGCAGTTACAAAATATATACTGCTAGGTTCTGTCCTGCTGTTATAAAGTTATTGATTGATTCTTTAGCACAATAAAAGGACGCTTAACCTCATAACCGTCCGACACGGTGGTCAGCAGCACAGGAGCGCCGCAGAGAACCGTACTCTCTCCGGTCCTGTTCACCCTGTACACATCAGACTTCCAATATAACTCGGAGTCCTGCCATGTGCAGAAGTTCGCTGATGACACGGCCATAGTGGGGTGTGTCAGGAATGGACAGGAGGAGGAGTATAGGAAACTGATACAGGACTTTGTGATATGGTGCAACTCAAACTACCTGCGTCTCAATATCACCAAGACCAAGGAGATGGTGGTGGACTTTAGGAGATCTAGGCCTCATATGGAGCCAGTGATCATTAATGGAGAATGTGTGGAGCAGGTTAAGACCTACAAGTATCTGGGAGTACAGTTAGACAAGAAGCTAGACTGGACTGCCAACACAGATGCCTTGTGCAGGAAGGCACAGAGTCGACTGTACTTCCTTAGAAGGTTGGCGTCATTCAATGTCTGTAGTGAGATGCTGAAGATGTTCTATAGGTCAGTTGTGGAGAGCGCCCTCTTCTTTGTGGTGGCGTGTTGGGGAGGAAGCATTAAGAAGAGGGACGCCTCACGTCTTAATAAGCTGGTAAGGAAGGCGGGCTCTGTCGTGGGCAAAGTACTGGAGAGTTTAACATCGGTAGCTGAGCGAAGGACGCTGAGTAGGCTACGGTCAATTATGGAAAACTCTGAACATCCTCTACATAGCACCATCCAGAGACAGAGAAGCAGTTTCAGCGACAGGTTACTATCGATGCAATGCTCCTCAGACAGGATGAAGAGGTCAATACTCCCCAATGCCATTAGGCTTTACAATTCAACCGCCAGGACTTAAGAACTTTTTAAAAGCTATTATTAATGCTTTTTGAGATAGTGATTTAGATGCATATCATATTTTTTACTGAGTTAAGTATTGTATGTAATTAGTTTTGATACAACAAGTGTATGGGACATTGGAAAAAAGTTGAATTTCCCCATGGGGATGAATAAAGTATCTATCTATCTATCTATCTATCTATCTATCTATCTATCTATCTAATTTACCTTATCCTGACCTTACATCTTATTGTCTTTCTGCACTGTATTTTCTCTGTATGGTAAAGTTATATCCTGCACTTTATTTTTGTTTTCCCTTGTACTACCTCAATACACTGTTAAAATTAATTGGTCTGTATCGGACTTTTTTTTACTGTATCTTGGTATGATTACATTGACTTACTGATTTACTAATGGGATTTACCAAATGAAACAAGAGAAGATTTTTTCCATGAAACATTCTCGATTCACGTTTCTTGTGCAGTGCAAAATAATATGCAGATCTGTTTCAACCACTATTTGGTTTTATATAAGGTCTTCATGTCAGACTCTGAGAGAACTTTAGCCTTTGTCCATATTCTTCATTGCTCCAGTCAAAATTGCATTGGTGAATTTTGTGTATGCACAAGAGAACCTTCAAACTCTGCTCTTTTCCTTTGAGAAGAATTTATGAATGATTGTCCATTTTGTGTGCCTGTGACCTGCTGCTAATTAAAATTGAATTGTTCAGCTAACAATTCAACTTTGTTAGCCAACTTCATACTGAATTTGGGATCAATGAAGATAAACCAAAGACAACTTAATGTGAAGGGAAAAGACCAGTCAACATATAATCTTTCCTGAACATCTTAAAAATCTTCCTATTTTCCGTTAATCCAGATGTTTAAAGCACAGTAATTGACACTCAGAGACCAGCTTTGATTCCAACTTCTGATCTGTTTGTCCACATCCTTAAGACATTCAATTGACTACTGTAAATTACTTGTTGTGTGGCTGGGTTGTCTGTCGTGGGAATGTGAGAGGAAAGGCTACTGAGAAATAAGAGTAGAATTAGGACTGACAGGATTGATTTGAGAGCCAGCATTGGCTCAGTGGGTTGGATAGTCTCCTTCTATGCTGAGAGAAATATATCGTTCTTATAGACTTACATCAATCCCAAAGTGTGAGCCCATCAAAACTTATCTCGAAAGAAGAGGTTGGGCACCTAATTAAATATTATGACCAAGAAGAACTTACAAACTCTCTGCAAAGAATAAGAATATATTTTGATTTGCTGAGGAGATTTTTGCTTACTTTTCTCTTTAAGCAGTGTAGAAAAGATAAACCATTCCATTAATTAGTGATGAAATCTAGTGCTGGTGGTACATTTGATTGGCAGGAAGTATAGAACCCTAGGTCTCACATCACCAGGCTTTGAAATTGGTGTGGATAACTTCACTTACCACAACTCTGAAATAATTCTATAATCTACAGACTCACTTTCAAGGACTCTTTACAAATCCTGTGCAAAGTTCAAAGTTCAAAATAAATGTATTTATTTATATATATAAATAAGTACATATGTAATAAGTATAATTATATAATATATATAATGTTATATTATATATTATATTATAATATATAATAATAATATGTTAATATATATAAGTACATATATAATACCATATACTACCCTGAGATTCATTTTCTTTTATTACTTAAAGTGAGTCCATAGGTCGTGGAAATAGTTCAGTGTTGGGGGTGTATGAAGAGATGAGTGACGTTATGCTCTCTGGTTCAAGAGTCTGATAGTTGAGGGGTAACAACTGTTTCTGTACCTAATAGTGTGAGATCTAAGGCTTCTGTACTTCTTTCCTGATGGTTGGCTTGGATAGTGAGGGTCCCTGATGATGGATGCTACTTTCCTGTGACAGCACTCCTTTACAATGTATTCTCTGGTGAGGAGGGCTTTACTCGTGATGGACTGGGTTGTATGCATTACTTTTGTAGGCTTTTCAGTTCAAGGGTGTTGGTGTTTCCATACCGGGACATGATACAACCTGTCAGTATACTCCCCACTGCACATCTACAGAAGTTTGTCAGAGTTTTAGATGATGTGCTGAACCTTTGCAAACTTCTAAGAATTCTCAGTATTATTTTTTTTTATTTTCACAGATCGTCTTTTTTTCTGTACATCATTTGCTTATCAATCTTTATATATAGTTTTTCATAAATTCTATTGTATTTCTTTATTTTGAAAGTGCCTGCCGGGTAATGAATCATGAGGTAGTGTATGTAAACATATATGTACTTTGAGAATAAATTTTATTTTGACTTTGATTTTGACTTTGGTAACGCCCAGAGAGGACATTAATGGGTAAGTGCTGCTTGCTGCTTGACACATTCCACCACTTTGCTGAGGGTTGTGAAAAAAGTACAAAGAAATAGTTTGTGGGTAGGGTTTAATATTACCACTGCCCCCTCACCTTATAGTGTCAGCTTGAGTATGGGACACATTCTGCCACAACTCATAACAACAGTTACCTCTCCTGCCAGCCATCCATCTTAAATGTTAGACAATGAAAGCATTATTGAAATGTTTCTTCGAATACACCCATTTACAACTGGTGCTTGAGTCATAATGACATGTGTAATTTCGATCAGACAAGAACGGACACATTCCACTCTGCTGTTACTTTGGGGGAGAAAAAACGTTTCCTTTGATTTATAGTCCATGAATGCCAAAGGTTACCCATGGTAACTTGAACACAAGATATGTCGAGAAATACAAAGCTATCTCAGGATTCAAGGCATTCTGCCAACCATTCCCTGAATGCTGATTAGAAATATAAAGTATGGGGTAAATCTTTAACTACATACCATTGTCAGCAATTTTTCAGAAACATTCAACACATACAACAAGCTGGAGGAACTCAGCAGGCCGGGCAGCATCTGTGGAAAAACCACATGTTGATTTGACCCCAGCATCTGCAGTGTACTTTGTGTTATCAGAAACATTCATTGTGTCAATGTACCAGCTCATCATTCTCACTGCATCATTCCAGGGAATCTTTCAATGATCATGTTTATCTTCTAAAATCAAGGGATTAGCAGTTGTCCTACAATCACAGATGATGTGATGTTACCAGAGAAGAATTTTCTACAGCAAACACACCTTTATTTTGTTTATGATATGTGCTTACATCACTGCTCATCATCTTCTATTAGTTTTCAACAGAGGCAAAGCATAACTCTATCTGGAATTTACCTGCAGCTCTGCTCAGATTCAAACTACTGGCTTTGCCAGAATGGTCAGTGCTAATATGTACAGCTCAGCCAGGTACAGCAGGCCCGAGGATCCACTTCTTGGGAGTTTTCAGTCAGCTCTATGTGGTGGGTCCACAATCAGAAAGTTGAGAGCCACAAGTGATGCGGCTTCGAAGCTGAGAAAAAGATCCATATGAGATGTTAATGGCCAATTATGTTGAGGAAGGATTATTACTTTATTGTTGGTCCATCTTGCTGAATGATAGGACTTTTGGAAGGAGATAATCCTCTTCAAAATAGAAAATATGATTTCTAATCTTCCATCTCAATTCCCAGATCTAGGTGATCTAGTTGAAGAGCCTTGTGGGTCAATTACTGTCACTACATTTCCAGTCATGAACACTTTTTTTATTCACAATAAAAGAAATAAACACATCAAGCAAATCTTTTCTTTACATTTTTAGTATAAGATGGTCAATACACACGGTAATGCCAACGCTTTTATTGAACTTTAGCACCATTGTCTCTCGTGTGGCCTCAGAATCAGGTTGTAATATCACTGGCAGATGTCATAAAATTTGTTGCTTTGTGACAGCTGTACAACAGAATACATAACAAATGCTATAATTTCCAATAATCAACCAATCAATCAATCAATAAATAAGTATCAAATTAAATACTCCCTGGATGACACAAGGGACGCAGCTTCTCCCTCTACAGCAAGGGACGGAGCATAGCCTGTGGTCCTTCCCCACAGAGCTGCTTCACCTGCTGACACACCAGTTTGTAATAACCATCAAGCACTAATTTTCACTTCTGCCAGTTTATTCTCCCCACATTATCATTAAGTCTACCCAGACTCCACCACTCACTTCTACACGAAGGACAATTTACTGCACAGCAACTTCCATACCTTTAGGATGTGGTTGGAAAATAGAACATAGAACAGCACAGGTTCACAATGTCTCTGTTGACCATGACATCAATTCAAACTGCATCTCTGCTCACAAATGGTCTATATCCTTCCATTCTCTGCCTGTGCATGCACCTGTATAAATGCTTCTTAAATTTTGTTGTTGTATCTGTTTTCTCCACTTCTTGCCTCAGCACATACCAGGTACCTCCCACTCACTGTATACAATATTGCCATGTGACCTTCCTATAAACTTCCTCACTCTCACCTTAATTCTATGCCCTCAAGTATTGGACACTTCCACCCTGTGGAACAAAGATATCGGCAGTCTATCATTGCCTCTCAAATTTTATAAACTTCTGTCAGGTCTTCCATCAGCCTTTGATGCTCCACAGAAATCAATCTCAATTTGTGCAACTTCTTCTCACAAGTGCTACAAGTCCTGTTGGATCTTTTCTCCTTCTTCCAGAAGCAGTAAATAATTCTCTACTCTAGGAGGCTATAGATGCTCAGGAGTACATTCAAAACAGAGGTTGATACATTTCTACTCTTGAAGAGAATCAAGAGATATGGGATGGATGGAGGTGAAAGGTCCTGAGAGATACGATCCACCCAGATATGAATGAATGATGCAGTAAGTGCCTACTTCTCCTGTTTCTCAGGGAGATCCACATGAAGAGCTGCTTTTTAACATCCTGCTTCCTGATGCAAGGCCTCTGGGACAGTGAGAAGACTTGGTTTGTTTTATGCGTCATGTATTTGCATTCCTTTGCCTGTCTGGCAGTCAGGCTGGAATCAGCCTTGCTGACTACATGAGTCATGTCACTGGAGTTCTAGGAATTGTTGGCCACAGTCAAATGTTTTAAAAACTATGAGTAAAAAATGGAAGTGAGCCAGTGAAAGAGGGAAGCTCACCATTCAGAGTTACCACTTCACTAGCCCAGGTACTGTGGCTCCACCCTGGCCTCTTAGATGCAACAAGAGTTTATAACTTTGACATGCTCTCTCAGTCAGGAAGACTTCTATCAGTGTGTGAATGAGATCAACACATCGGAAGGACTTCATTTTCTCTGCTAAGTTTGCCCTTGCACTTGCCACTGGAGATGTGGATGACACTAAAACTGATAGTGCAGAAGGCTAATGAAAAATTACGCGGGATCTTGATCACCTGGGTAGGTGGGCTGAAGAATGGCAAATGGCTTTGAATCCAGATAAGTGTGAGGTACTGCATTTTGGGAGACTGTACCAGGGTAGGACTTTATACAGTGAATGGGAGGTGAATGGAGTAGAGTGTTACAGAACAGAGGGAGGTAAGAGCGCAAGAGTATAGTTCGCTAAATGTGTCATCACAGATAGATAGGATGGTGAAGGAGCTCTTTAGCATGTTGGCCTTCATTGCTCAGGACATTGAGCATAACAGCAGGAATTTCTGTTGCAGTATATAAGATGCTGGTAAGTTCAAAATTCAAAGTAAATTTATTATCAAAGTACCTATATGTCACCATATACTATCCTGAGATTCATTTTCTTTCAGGAATTTTTTAATTAATTGAGAACAAAAAGTGAATGCAAAAGTTGTGGAATCAGTTTAGTGTTGAAGTAAGTGAAGTTATGCATGCTGGTTCAGGAGCCTTATGGTTGAAAGGTAACAGCTGTTCCTGAACCTGGTGGTGTGGGACCTAAGCGGGGTGGGTGTGTGGAATGGGCTGCCGGCAACAGTGGTGGAGGCAGATACGATAGGGTCTTTTAAGAGGCTTTTAGATAGGTACATGGAGCTTAGTAAAATAGAGGGCTATGGGTAAACCCAGTAATTTCTAAGGTAGGGACATATTCGGCACAACTTTGTGGGCTGAAGGGTCTGTATTGTGCTGTAGGTTTTCTATGATTCTATGTTTCTAAGACTGCCGTACCTGCAGAAAGAAGGGAGTATGGCCTGAATGGTGGGGTCCTTGATGACAAATGTTGCTCTTTTGTGGCAGTGCTCCTTTAGATGTGCTCAATGGTGCACTTGGAGTACTGTGCACAGTGTTGGTCATCCTGTTATGGGAAAGATATCATTAAATTAAAAAGAGTGTGAAAAGGATTTACCAAGATGTTGTTTGGGCTTGGGGACTAGCTGCAGAGACAAAGATTTTATTCTCTGGATTAAGGGTGTGACCTGATTGAGGTACACATAGCTCATTACTTTTTATATATGTTCATTCAAGGAATGTGGGGTGAGCTAACATTCAATTGCCCATCCTGAGTTTCCCTTGAGATGCCTCTTGAACTGTTACAGTCCTTGAGATGTGGGTACAACCACGTTGTTAGGGAGGGAGTTCCACGGTTTAGACCCAGTGATGTTGAAGAAGTGGCATTACATTTCTGAGTCAGAATGCTGTGTGGCTTGGAGGGCAGCTAGTCATACTGAACTCGCTCCATTGGCAGGTTGTTTGTGTTTTGAAGGAAAGGCAATGGGTGTTGTCTCTACAAACTTCAGCAAGGCCTGTGATGGGCCCACATGGGAGACTGGTCCAGAAGGTTCAGTTGCTTGGCATTCAGGATGAAGTAATAATTTGGATTCAACATTGGCTTAGTGGCAGAAGCCGGAGAGTGGCAGCAGATGGTTGCCTCTTTGCCGGGAGCCCTAAGAGTAGTGGTGTGCTGCAGGATAGCTGCTGGGTTCATTGTTGTTTGTTATCTATATTAATGATGTGGATGAGCAAATTTGCTGATAATACCATGTGAGATGTTGCATCTTTGGACGACAAATCAGGACAGGACTTACACTGTGAATGGTAGGGCACTGTGGAATGCAGTAGAACAGAGGGATCTGGGAATACAAGTCCATAATTCCTTGAAAGGAAGAAGGTACACACACCACTCAAACCAACAGGTTTAGAAACAGTTAATACCCCTCAACCACCAGGCTCTTGAACCAGATGGGACAACTTCACTTGCCAACCACTGAACTATTCCAGCAACCTATTGACTCACTTTCATGGACTCTTCATCTTTATCTCATGGTCTTGATGTTAATTTATTTATTTGGTATTTGCACAATTTGTTGTCTTTCACACATTGGTTACTTGTCTGTCCTGTTGGGTACTGTCTTTCTATTATGTTTCTTAGATTTACTGTGCACTGTATTCCTACAAGAAAATGAATCACAGGGTTGTATATGGTGACATATAGTGTCCATAAAAAGTATTCACTCCTCTCAGAAGTTTTCATGCTTTATTGTTTTACAACATTGAATCAGTGGATTTAATTTGGCTTTTTTTGACTCTGATCAACAGAAAAAGACTCTTTTGTGCCAAACTGAAACCAGATCTCTACAAAGTGACCTAAATTAATTACAAATACAAAACAATTGATTGCATAAATATTCACCCCCTTCAAGTCAGTATTGAGTAGATGCACCTTCAGGAGCAATTACAGCCTTGAGTCTGTGTGAAGAGGTCTCTATCAGCTTTACACATCCTGACACTATAGTTTTTCACCATTCTTCATCACAAAACTGCTCTAGGCAGATTTATAACTGTGCCATATTCTTTCCATTTCTTGATGATTGACTTAACTGTACTCCAAGGGATATTCTTGTATCCATCTCCTGACTTATGCTTTTCAGTAACCTTTTTGTGAAGTTTCTTGGAGTATTCATGGTGTAGGTTTTGCCAGGATACTGACTCACCTGCAGTTGCACCTTCCAGATAGAGGTGTATTTTTACCACAATCAATTAAAACACTTTGACTGTACACAGGTAATCTCCATTTAACTAATTATGTCACTTTTAAATTCAATTGGCTGCACCGGTGATGATTTGGTGTCATATTAAAAGGGGTGAATATCAGCTCCTGTCTGAGTGGTGACTTGGATCCGCTCCAGTTCACCTATCAGTGCAACAGGTCTACAGCAGATGCTAGTTCGTTGGCTCTTCACACAATTCTGGAACATCTGAGTGCTCTTTATCGAATGCAGCTCAGCATTTAATACCATCCTCCCTTCATTATGAATCAGAAAACTCCAAAACTCCAAGCCTCAATACCCCCCTGTGCAATTGGATCCTGATTTCCTCACTGCAGACCCCAGTCAGCTCAGATTGGCAAAAACATCTCCTCCACAGTCTCCATCAGCACAGGTGCACCACCGGGATGTGTGCTTAGCCTGCTGCTCTACTCACTTTACACCTATGACTGTGTGGCTAAGTACAGCTCCAACACCATATACTAGTTTGCTGATGACACCACTGTTGTGGGCTGTATCAAAAGGGGGTGATGAATCAATATACACATGAATAAATATACAGGAAACAGACTGAAAACTTGGCTGAGTGGATTAATAACAACAACCTCTCACTCAATGTTAATACGACCAAGGAAATGATGGTAGACTTCAGGAGAGGGAAACTAGAGGTCCATGAGCCAATACCCATCAGAGGATCAGACGTGGAGAGAGTCAGTAACTTTAAATTCCTTGGTGTCACTATCTCAGAGGACCGGTCCTGGACCCATCATATAAATATAATTGCAAAGAAAGCACAACATTGCCTCTACTTCCTCAGGAGTCTGCAGAAGTTTGGCATATCATCGAAAACCTTGACAAACTTCTATAAGATGTGTGCTGACTGTCTGCATTATGGTCTGGTATAGGAACACCAATGCCTTGGAGTGAAAAATCCTTCAAAAAGTAGTGGATTTGGCCCAGTCCATCACAGGTAAAACCCTCCCAACCACTGAGCACATCTATATGACACATTGCTGTAGAAAAGCAGTATCCCTCATCAAAGATCCTCACCACCCAGCCCATGTTTTTTTCTCACTGCTGCCATCAAGAGCAGGTACAAGAGCCTCAGGACTCACACCACCAGGTTCAAGAACAGTTACTACTGCTCAACCATCAGGCCCTTGAACAAAAGGAGATAACTACACTCATTTAAAGACTCTGTTATATTGTTATTTCATGCTCGAAATTTATTGCTATTTATTTATATCTGCATTTGCACAGTTTATTTACAGTTAACAGTTCCTGATGTTTATAATTTACAGTTACTGTTCTATAGATTTGCTAAGTATGCCCGCAGGAACAGAACCTCAGGGTTGTATGTGGTGACATGTATATAGTCTGATAATAAATTTTACGTTGAACTTTGATCTCAGAAGGTGGTGTGAGTATGGAATGAACTGGCAGCAGAATTGGGGAATTCAACCCTGAAGAGAAATTGAATGAGTACGTAGATGGGAGAGATTAGTACAGCTCAGACCAAGTGGGTTAAGGGCCTGTTTCTGTGCTGTAGTGCTCCATGAATCCTGAACAGGCAGTCTGTTCTGAGCTCTGTCATGGGAAAGTTTAACCAAGCAGTCAGAGAAAATCATTAAAAAGAATGTTCAAAGCCTTTATGAAAAGGTACCATCTCCATTTTCCTGAGAATCTCTGGTCCGTGACTGGCGTGACTGCTTGCAGTGGACAAGGAGCACATGGGCTGATATTGAGAGTCACACAAGTTGACAGTGAAATGGTGAACAACCTCACCAACAGAAACTGCTCGACCCCCACCTGTTTCTCCTCTGAAGAAGCCTGTGCTGCCCACGTTGGCCTCATCAGCCACCTCAGGACCCAGAGGTGCAATGACTGCAAGTCACCCTCAATCCTGATTACTTTATCAGGGTGAGGGACAACTTTTCACCTTACACAAATGATGAGTCTCATGGGCTTACTCTCCAGCTTCAATTGCTTTATACGTGGGACCCATTCTCCAGAACGGCTCCCGTTTTGGCAAGGTGCAATTCCTTTCACTGACAGCGACAATCTGCACATTCTTGCTGCTTTGTTTATTGATAAATCAAGAGAGAGTTGAATTGTTTACCTTGGCAATGAGACAAGTACGTACTCAGTACTGTCGAGCTGCTGTTCCAAAGGTCAGAATGTTCCAGAGATCTAATGATCTTGCTTTAATGGAAAAGTTGCTACTTGTTTGATTTTCTTACTCAAACAAACAAAGGCACATGTATTTTACTGTGGGGGAAAGGTTAAGAAAGAGTGCAGTTTATTACCTCTCCAAGCAATATGGTCAGCTGATTAATGGTTGAAGGAAGGCACATAACAGAATCTCAGAGAATTATTTACAGATTTCAACATATCATGGACAGGTTTCCCAAATGGGAACTATATCCGTATATATGTGGGAAAGAAATAGGAACTGCTAGCAACGCAAACAGGAGAAAATCTGCAGATGCTGGAAATCTGAGTAACACACATAACATGTTTAGGAATAATGAGAGGCATAATATGATTAGGAATAGTCAGTATGGCTTTGTGAAAGGCAGGTCGTGCACTTACAAGCCTGATTGAATTTTTTGAGGATGTGACTAAGCACGTTGATGAAGGTAGAGTGGTAGATGTAGGATATATGGATTTCAGCAAGGCATTTGATAAGGTACCCCATGTTGACAGTGAAATGGTGAACAACCTCACCAACAGAAGCTGCTCGACCCCCACCTGTCTCTCCTCTGAAGAAGCCTGTGCTGCCAATGTTGGCCTCATCAGCCACCTCAGGACCCAGAGGTGCAATGACTGCAAGTCACCCTCAATCCTCATTACTTCATCAGGGTGAGGGACAATGTCTCCTGGGGATCCAAGGGACCATTGCTTTGTGGATCTTGTTTTCTGGACAGTGTGGAGGGCTGTCAGAGGTTACAGCGGGACATTGATAGGATGCAAAACTGGGCTGAGAAGTGGCAGATGGAGTTCACCCCAGTTAAGTGTGAGGTGGTTCATTTTGGTAGGTTAAATATGATGGCAGAATATAGTATTAATGGTAAGACTCTTGGCAGTGTGGAGGATCAGAGGGATCTTGGGGTCTGAGTCCATAGGACACTCAAAAACTGCTGTGCAGATTGACTCTGTGGTTAAGAAAGCATACGGTGCATTGGCCTTCATCAATCGAGGGATTGAGCTTATGAACCGAGATGTAATGTTGCAGCTGTATAGGACCCTGGTCAGACCCCACTTGGAGTACTGTGCTCAGTTCTGGTCACCACACTATAGGAAGGATATGAAAACCATAGAAAAGGTGCAGAGGAGATTTACAAGGATGTTGCCTGGATTGGGGAGCATGCCTTATGAGAATAGGTTGAGTGAACTCAGCCTTTTTTCCTTGGTGAGACAGAGGATGAAAGGTGACCTGATAGAGGTGTATAAGATGATGAAAGGCATTGATCGTGTGGATAATTAGAGGCTTTTTCCCAGCGCTGAAATGGCTAGCATGAGAGGGCACAGTTTTAAGGTGCTTGGAAGTAGGTACAGAGGAGATGTCAGGGGTAAGATTTTTATGAAGTGAGTGGCGAGTGCATGGAATGGGCTGCTGGCAACAGTGGTGGAGGCAGAAACAATAGGGTCTTTTACGAGGAAGGGCACATGGAACTCAGAAAAATAGAGGGCTATGGGTAACCCTAGGTAATTTCTAAGGTAAGGACATATTTGGCATAGCTTTGTGGGCCGAAGGGCCTGTATTGTGTCGTAGATTTGCTTGGTTTTCTATGTTGGAGGAACTCAGCAGGCCAGGCAGCATCTATGGAGAAGAGTACAGTTGACGTTTCGGGCCGAGACCCTTAGGCAGGAACTGCCAGCACGATGTGAGTCTGTGGACGTCAGTTCCCAGTTTAGATTTTCTGACAACTTCCTACCAGGCACACTGGGGTAGAAATCAGTGTGAAAAACCTGACATAAAACCAGTTACAGCCTTTGAGCATGAGTGAGCAGTCAGAGAGTCAATCAACATTGAAACAGACACTTCAGCCACTGTATCCTTGCCAATTTTCAAGTGCCCATCTATACTAATCTCATTTACCGCTCCTGGTTTCTATAGTATGGCAATTCAAGTGTCTGTCCAGATACTTCTTGAATAATGTGAGAGTCCTTGACTCTCTCAGTCTGTTCCAGATTCCAACCACTCATTGGGTGAAAAAGTTCTTTCTCAGTTACCCTCAAACCTTTTGCCCCTTACTGTAAAGCTATGCCTTCCAGTTTAGACACCTCTGCAATGGGGTAAGGATTTTAATAATCTACCTTATCTATGCCTTTAAAATTTTGTACAACTCAATCAGGCTCCTCCCCTGCTCCAGGGATAACAGTACCAGCTTTTCCAGTCTCTCCTCATGACTGAAGAGCTCCAGCCCAGACAACATCCTGGTGAATCTCCTCTGCCTCTTCTCCAGTGCAATCACATCCTTGTGTTAAGCAGTTGCATCCTATCTATGGTCTTAGAGAGCTGTAGCATAATGATATTGTTCTTACATTTGGTGGCCTAGCTAATGAAGGCAGATATTGTTAATGCCATTTTTTATCATTGTCTCTGCTGTATGTGCTGCCATTAGACTTGTACATTAATATCCCTTTGCCCTCGATGCACTGCAAGACTCTATCACTCCTTGTGAATGTCCTACTTCTATTAGTTCTCTCAAAGTGCAGCACTTCATGCTTACCTGGTTTAAATTCCATCTACAATAGTTCTGCTAATGATGAGTTTTACATGTGGACAGCATGGTGGTACAGCTGATTCAGAGCTCCAGTAACCTGTGTTTGTTATGGTCCGGTCCTGAGCCCGCATTCCAGGTCTTGATCCGGTCCGTAATTTCCAGACTCCGGGTCTTGTAGCCATCCCTCCTTTCACCCTTGGGCCCAATTAGTCACACCTGTGGATCATCGTGGCTTGTTTGGACTCAAGGAGGCGCACCTGATGCCATCGGCTGGCGGTGTATATAGGGGGCTCTGGGACTGAGTAGAGTTGGGTGTTGTTCTGCTTACCTTGTTTCACTGGTGGTCCTGGCTTGAAGTTCCCATTGTTAAAGATGAGTTCTTCGAGTAAGGCTGGCAGTCATCCTGGACCTAGTTCCCTTCCTATCCCTTGCCTCTGTTGGGCAAGCCTGGCTGGACTGCTGTTGCCCATTGGGGGACTCTGCCCCTTTCTATCCCTCGCTGCTGACAGGTTGTGCCCCGCAACCTACCCAAGTGCCCTGTGACCTGCTCAGGCCCCTGTGTTCCTGCCTGGGAGGTCCAGGCCCTGCCCGGGAGTTATGCGGCCCACCCAGTGAACTCCAAGATCCTGCCTTGCCCGAACTCCAAGATCCAAGACCCCAGCATCACATTGAATGTTACGTACCTTATGCACACCATGGTCTCCACGTCTTGTCTCTTGTTTAGTTGTTCCCGTCCTGCCCCTAGTACTTCAGTGCCTGCGTCCTGTGCTTGGGTCCAGCCTCCTGTCCCCTTATGACAGTGTTCAGTCCTGGCCTCCAATACTGATTGCATGTTCTCCCTGTCCCTGCATGGGTTTCCTCTGGTTGGTTCTGTTTTTCCCACATGAGGGCTGATAAGTTTACTGGCTGAGGTAAATGACCTTTTATCTGAATTTCCAGGCAGTTGATGGCAATGTGGAGGAGTGTAAGATGAGTTGAGTGTAAACCAATGCTTGATGGTTGTCAGAGACCCAGCGGTTTGTTTGTTTCCATGCTCTATAAATCCGTGATTCTACTATCCTACTTGGGATTAAGAGCACTGCTGATCTTCATGTCACCTGCAAGATTACTGATCAGACCTCTGACGTTCATAACCAAATCACTAATAGGTCCTGGGACCTATTCCTATGTTGCATTACTGGTCACAGGCTTTCAGTCACAAAAACAACCCATTACCTTCACCCTTTGCCTCCTGTTAGGGGCATAGATAGGATGAATGTATTGTCTTTTTACCCCAGGGTACTGGGATCAAAAACTAGAGGGCAGAGTCTTTAGGTGAGGGGTTACAGATTGAATAGGGTCCTGAGCAGCAACTTGTTCCCACAGAGGGTGGTGCACAGATGTAATGTGCTGGCAAGGGAGCAACACTGAAAAGACATTTGGGCAGGTGTGAAGTGTCTCTGCTATGCTGTATCACTCAACAACTCTATTAATTTTGGAAGTAATTTATCAGCTTATCTTATATCCCATGGGTTCTAAATTATTGATCAGACTTGGTCAAAGATTTTACTGAATTCCATATACAGGTAGGCTCCTTCAGTCACACTGCCCTCATCAATATGTTTTGTTATCTCTGAAAAGTTCAATTAAAATGGTTAGATCGAATCCCCTTCCATGTTGACTATCTCGCATTACTCTCCACCTTTCCAAGTTCAGATTAATCCTGTCCCTCAGAATTTTCTTTCAACAACTTTCCTGCCATTGACGTTAGCCTGTACTTACCTGGCTCACCCCTGCTACTCTTCCTGTCATTTGACCATATTTTCTGTTCCCCAGTCATCTGGCACCTCACTGGTGATCAACAAAAGCTTTAAAGGCAGATTGCAGTTTGTTCTGGTGTTAAACCCAGGTGAGCGGGGATGCCATCAAATAACACAATATTGAATGGTAAGCAATACAGGCTTTGTGCTCTCTTGTATAAAATTAATTTGTAAGTTTTGGTATTTCCTACTCAAACAAGCTGTAACTAGAGGATTGAGGCCCCACGGAATCAAGCTCGTGGCTTCTCTTGCTAATTGTACCACAGTTGAGTGCTGCCTCTCCAACATTTCTACTGATTTTTCCCATCAACCCCATTTCTCAGCATTAGGGGAACTTGGGCTCCAATCACACTTCTGATCTGCCTTCAGATCACAGTATCTATTGACAGCAAAAAGCAATCGGAATTCAATGGGTCGAGCAGCAAAATGAATTGCTGACAGGTTGAAACCTTGCACCAGGACTGAGAGTGGAGAGTGAAGATGGCCAATAAAAGGAGAGGATTGTGTCAGGGACTGGAAGGTGATTGGTGGACTAAGAAGGAGTGCAGTATGATGGGCAGGTGGAGCCAGGTGGGTGAGGAGGAGGGCAAGGCAGAGGCAGGTGGGTGATGGAGACAGACAAGTGGGGGCACAAAGGGTGCCGGTGTTTGAATCTCTTCTGATGATCTCTGTTGTCCTTGAATGTTCAAATCCTGGATGTTGTAACCATCTCAATCCTCTGTTTGCACGACCCCCAGCCTTTCCCTGTAGCTGAGATGCTTTCCTCCTTGGTGAAATGAGCTGAGCAAATATATTATTGAAAATGATATGGTGGCCATTACAGAGACTTGGATGGTTCAGGGTCAAGAATGGTTACTTCAAGTGCCGGGTTTTAAAAGTTTCAGAAAGGGCGGGGAGGGAGGGAGGCCAAAGAGGTGAGGGTGTGACACTGTTAATTAGAGATGGTGTCATGGCTGCAGAGAAGGTGGATGTCATGGAGGGATTGTCTACGGAGTCTCTGTGAGTAGAGGTTAGGAACAGGAAGGGATCAATAACTCTACTGGGTGTTTTTTATAGACCACTCAATAGTAACAGGGACATCGAGGAGCAGATAGAGAGACAGATCCTGGAAAGGTGTAAAAAAAATAACAGAGTTGTCATGGTGGGAGATTTTAATTTCCCAAATATCGATTGGCATCTCCCTAGAGCAAGGGGTTTAGATGGGGTGGAGTTTGTTAGGTGTGTTCAGGAAGGTTTTTTGACACAATATGTAGATAAGCCTACAAGAGGAGATGCTGTACTTGATTTGGTATTGGGAAATGAACCTGGTCAGGTGTTAGATCTCTCAGTGGGAGAGCATTTTGGAGATAGTGATCATAATTCTATCTCCTTTACAATAGCAATGGAGAGAGATAGGAACAGACAAGTTAGAAAAGCATTTAATTGGAGTAAGGGGAATTATGAAACTATCAGGCAGGAACTTGGAAGCTTAAATTGGGGACAGATGTTCTCAGGGAAATGTATGGAAGAAATGTGGCAAATGTTCAGGGGATATTTGTGTGGAGTTCTGCATAGGTATGTTCCAATGAGACAGGGAAGTTATGGTAGGGTACAGGAACCTCAGTGTACAAAGGCTGTAGTAAATCTAGTCAAGAAGAAAAGAAAAGCTTATGAAAGGTTCAGAGAGCTAGGTAATGTTAGAGATCTAGAAGATTATAAAGCTAATAAGAAGGAGCTTAAGAGGAAATTAGGAGAGCCAGAAGGGGTCATGAGAAGGTGTTGGCAGGCAGGATGAAGGAAAACCCCAAGGCATTCTACAAGTAAATGAAGAGGGGTGTGTGGGGTGTCAGGGAGGGGTAGCACCTCTGGTGGGGGAACATCCTTTTCAGGCGGTTTGTCCACTTTTGGTCCCCACCTGGCACTCAGCTCTCACCTGTGGCTTCCTGTAGCTATTCGCATGCGACAGCAGCCATACCCCGGGCAACGGCGTCGACAAGCCGGCTAAACCAGGTGAGGGTAACCGATGGGTCTCAAACCCTCGGTGAGATAGGGAGTTGTCTATCCCAGCATGTGAAGACAGACTCCGGCGGATTGAGCGGACGAGACCAATGGAAGGTCCAACAGTCAAGAAGGCGGTCTCTGCAAGCATCGTGGAATGTGTAGAGTACAACAAGACACAGAAGATGTCCTGGTCATCCACTGTGCCTTGTCCCATCCCCAGCCATCTCAACTCTTGTCTTGCCACTGGATCCAGCAGGGAATTGGGAAGAGAGAGTGAGGCTGATGCTGTGCAAATCTCCTTCACTTAAATCCAAATCAAGCACTAGTCTTGACACCATCATCATCATGGTGTCGAGGTCTTCATCGACGACGATGGACGAACAACCAGAAGAGCAAGAGGATAAGATGTGAAAGAATAGGACCTACCAAGTGTGACAGTGAGGAAGTGTGTATGGAACTGGAGGAAATAGAAGGGGTACTTAATGAATACTTTACTTCAGTATTCACTATGGAAAAGTATCTTGGTGATTGTAGTGATGACTTGCAGCAGACTGAAATACTTGAGCATGTAGATATTAAGAAAGAGGATATGCTGGAGCTTTTGGAAAGCATCAAGTTGGATAAGTCACCAGGACCGGATGAGATGTATCCCAGGCTACTGTGGGAGGTGAGGGAGGAGATTGCTGAGCCTCTAGTGATGATCTTTGCATCATCAATGGGGATGGGAGAGTTTCTGGAGAATTGGAGGGTTTTGGATGTTTCTCCCTTATTTAAGAAAGGGAGTAGAGATAGACCAGGAAATTATAGACCAGTGAGTCTTACTTCAGTGGTTGGTAAGTTGATGGAGAAGATCCTGAGAGGCAGCATTTATGAACATTTGGAGAGGTATAATATGATTAGGAATAGTCAGCATGGCTTTGTAAAGGGCAGGTTGTGCCTTACGAGCCCGATTGAATTTTGTTTGAGGATGTGACTGAACACATTGATGAAGGTAGAGAACTAGATGAAGTGTATATGGATTTCAGCAAGGCATTTGATAAGGTACCCCATGTAAGGCTTATTGAGAAAGTAAGGAGGCATGGGATGCAAAGGGGCATTGCTTTTTGGATCCAGAACTGGCTTGCCCACAGAAGGAAAAGTGTGATTGTAGATGGGTCATATTCTGCATGGAGGTCGGTGACGAGTGGTGTGCCTCAGGGAGCTGTTCTGGGACTCTAACTCTTCATGACTTTTATAAATGACCTGGATGAGGAAGTGGAGGGATGGGTTGGTAAGTTTGCTGATGACACAAAGGTTGGGGGTGTTGTGGATAGTGTGGAGGGCTGTCAGAGATTACAGCAGAACATTGATAGGATGCAAAACTGGGCTGAGAAGTGGCAGGTGGAGTTCAACCCAGTAAGTGTGAAGTGGTTCATTTTGGTAGGTCAAATATGAAGGCAGAATATAGTATTAATGGTAAGACTCTTGGCAGTGTGGAGGATCAGAGGGATCTTGGGATCCGAGTCCATAGGATGCTCAAAGCAGCTGCGCAGGTTGACTCTGTGGTTAAGAAGGCGTATGGTGTATTGGCCTTCATCAATTGTGAAATTGAATTTACGGGTCCAGAGGTAATGCTGCAGCTATATAGGACCCTGGTCAGACCCCACTTGGAGTACTGTGCTCAGTTCTGGTTGCCTCACTGCAGGAAGGATGTGGAAGCCATAGAAAGGCTGCAGAGGAGATTTACAAGGATGTTGCCTGGATTGGGGAGCATGCCTTATGAAAACAGGTTGAGTGAACTCGGCCTTTTCTCCTTGGAGTGACAGAGGATGAGAGGTGACCTGATAGAGGTGTATAAGATCGTGTGGATAGTCAGAGGCTTTTTCCCAGGGCTGAAATGGCTGCCACAAGAGGGCACAAGTTTAAAGTGCTTGGGAGTAGGTACAGAGGAGATGTCAGGGGTAAGTTTTTTACGCAGAGAGTGGTGAATGTGTGGAATGGGCTGCCAGCAATGGTGGTGGACGCGGATTTGATAGGGTCTTTTAAGAGACTTTTGGATAAGTATATGGAGCTTTGAAAAATAAAGGGCTGTGGGTAACCCTAGTAATTCCTAAGGTAGGGACATGTTCGGCACAACTTTATGAGCTGAAGGGCCTTTATTGTGCCATAGGTTTTCTATGTTTAAAACATTTTTAATGATTTAAAAAGTGGTAACTGGTATCCAGTTTTATACCAGTAATAAGAAAAAGTTGAACACAAGATGATGCAGTTTTAAGGTCAGTATTGTAATGTCTTCATGTGTGATGCCGGGAGGAAGGCATGCTGCCAACAGTCAGATCTCTGGGTGTCTTGACTGATGAGGAAGGTGCATTTTCCCAAGGTGGCCCAGTTGAAGTTGGATTACTTTATTCTACTACTGTCCTGGCCTCAGCTATTCAGGTCTGATCTCAGTGCTCTTTGGAAGTCATGGGAAATGGTTTAAATGGGGGAGCTGCCTGCACATTGCAAACTGTGGCCACGGATGGTCCAGCAATATCAGGTCATGAAGTGATACAGATCAAGTGAACTTAACACCCATAGAAACTGTGTGAGAGAGTGAACTCCACAGGAATGGATCAAAAGATCACAAAGACCTGGGCTACATGACATTTTGGAAGCAGCAGACAATTCGATGTGACATATGATTAATGACACAGCCTGTTTGCAGCTACAGACTGCTCCAAAAGGTCATCACGGGGGAGTAGGACTCTGAAAACAGTCTCTGAACACCTGCATTGGGGGAAGCTACAACACAAGATATGTCTGTGTCCACTAATACTGCTCCTGTGGGTTGGAGGAATGGTGGATAAGGTCTCCTCTCCCTGAGTAAAGGGATTGGTTTCCTCCTTCATGCAGCAGAGATCAGCAAACCGTGAGATCGGGAGCAGAGACCATAATGTTAAGGAAACAGACAGTGGCATTGACTTTATCCTTCAGGCACTATGTGTTACACGGGTGAGGCGGTGGACGAACCTAAGTGCAGAACACAGGCAGAGTCAGGAGGCATTATTGATGTAGTGAATGTGGAATTGGTATCCAGGAGTGATGCTAGACTTAGAACTGGCAGTCCAAAGAACCATGAAATGAGGTTACTCACACTGGAATCGACCAATGAACTGGCAGCTCCTTGTTGTGATCACAGGGTCTTTATCCTGCATTTTCTGATGGAAAGCAGGTGTTTGTAGTTAGTGGAACCTGGGAATGATTGGAAACTAAACGAGGATATTGAGGCCCAATTCCTGAGGTAAATAGCCAGGTGGGTGATTGCCAGAAGGGACCATGACACGATGTACTGAGTGTGAAGTTGCTGGAGGTCACTCTAAGGACAAGGTCCGAGTGGCAAGGCTCTGGTGGAGATAGGTTGGTGAAATCTTTTGTTGTCTGAGTGGAGAGGAACTGTGTTGGCAAAATGGAGCCACAAGAGAGTGGAAGTACTCTCCTCAGTACTCCACTGCTCACTGTGTCAGACCCACCCTGGCTGGTCCTCCGGAAGTGTCTGCATTAAATTCCATCTGCTTGTTTTTAGCCTATTTTCCCAGCTGGAAGTACAAGGTAGCAGGTGATAGGTGCAATAGTCTGCAGATTTTCTACAAATTTGCTCCTCCAAATCCCATGGACTGCAGGAAGTCTGTAATATAATCCTGTTAATGTGTTCATACCTTTATTATTCTCATTTCTACCCATAAAAGCTCACTAGATGAGCTCTCAGTCTGCCCTGACTGAATATTGCTGACTAGTAATGGTACTTCTTTAATCCTTCCTGCTCTATCACGTCTAAAATACAGAACCCTGGAATATTGAGCTGCCAGTCCTGCCCCTCTTGCAACCAAGTCTAGCTAATGGTTACAACGCACACAAAATTCTGGAGGAACTCAGCAGGTCAGGCAGCATCTATGGAAATTAATAAACAGTCAAAGTTTTGGGCCAAGAGCCTTCTTCAGGACTGAGAAGGAAGGGGGAAGACACCAGAATAAAAAGTGGTTGGGGGGAGGGATGGAGAGGAAGGATTCTGATAGGAGAGGATAGTGGACAATAGGAGAAAGGGGACCCGGAGGAAGTGATAGGCTGGTGAGAAGAGGTAAAAGGCCAGCATGGGGAATAGAGAGAGGGAGGAGTTTTTTTTACTGGAAGGAAAAATTGATATTCCTTCTTTCAGGTTGGAGGCTAGCCAGGCAGAATGTAAGGTGTCATTCCTCCACCCTGAGGGTGGCCGCATCGTGGCAAAAGAGGAGGACATAGACCGACATGTCAGAATGGGAATATGAATGGGAATTAAAATGTTTGGTCTCTGGGAAGCACTGCTTGTTGTGAATGGAGTGCGAGCGATTTGCAGGTGAAGTGTTGCCTCACCTGGAAGGACCCTGAATGGAGCTGCTCCTCAAGTCTGGTGGAAGTGGGAGGAGCTGAAAGAAAGTTGTTGAGGAAGAGGACCACTTTTGCTGGATGGAAGAGGGTGGTGGAGGAGGGGAAATGGTTGGTTCTTTTATCGAGAAATAAATGGAATGCTTTGAGGCCTTCTTGATGGGGGATAGAAGTGTATAGGGCATGAACATCCATGGTGAGAATGAGGTCGACAGGGCCAGGGAATTGAAAGTTACTGAGGAGATCGAGAGCATCATAAGGTTGTGGATGTAGGTGGGAAAGGACTGAACCGAGGGGGATAGGTTGGTGTCGAGGTTTGATGACATGAGTTCAGTGGGGCAGGAACAGGCAGAGACAATGGGCCTCCCTGAACAGTCCAGCTTGTGAATCTTGGGTCGGAGGTAGAAGCGAACAGTACGGGATAAGGGAACTATGAGTTTGGTGACAGTGGATGGGAGTTCTCCAGTATTGATGAGGTCAGTGATGACGTTGGCGACAGTTTTTGGATAGTTTGGCATGGGGTCTTCAAGGGTTAGGGTAAGGAGGTGGCTTGGCCTCATTACAGCACTCTTTGTGTCTGTGGGTTTGATGGTAGGGTTGGGATAGGTGTGGAGAGTTTGGAGGGCAGTGAGGTCACAGGAGTTAAGTTTCAAGGAGGAGAGAGGAGTACTGAAGTTGAGCAGGTTGATCTCATTTGCAATTTCAGAAGAAAAGATCCCAAGCAGGCAGAGAAGTGTCCAAGAAGAGGAGAAGGGTTGAAGATGGGAGAATCCTTGCCAAAAAAGTGGGTTTGGAGATAGAGGCAACTGAAGGAGAGCTCGACATTGTGGTGGGCACAGAATTCACTAAGGTGCTGCCGAAGGGGAACAAAGATGATACCCTTGCTGAAGACAGTACGCTCTGTCTCAGAGAAAGGAAGGTCGGAGGGAATTGTGAAAACACAGCAGGGATTAGGGGAAGAAAAAGAGGTGGTGGTGTCAGAGGAGAGAGGATGGTTGGGGTGTTCAGGGAAGGTGGGATCCGAGGACCCAAGATGTGGCAGTGTGGCCTGAGAGACACAGCATTGGAGAGTGGTGGTGGGGAAAGAGGGAACTGGGGCTGAGAGGCAGTGACTAAAGTCTCGGCCTGGAGGTACTGGCAGGCAAGGTACAGGCTGGAGTTGGAGCTAGAGGCTGTTCAATTTGCAGTCTGAATGTGTCTGGGGTTCGTAGGAACCAGCAATGACGGCGGTGGAATTCAGGTTGGGGTTGTTAGAACCAGTGTTGGCATTAGTAGTGTTACATGTCCACAGCCACCGGAGCTGGGGATGGAATTGATGAGATCCGTGATCTGAGGCATCTGATTAAATCGAGTGGGTGGCAGCAGGGCTCGTAGTCTGGGGGCTGTTGGAATTGGAGACTAGTGGCTACAATGTTATAATTCCATGTGCTGATCCATGGCCTGAGCTCATCTTCCTTTCCTACAATACTTCTTGCATCCCACCATGCTCAACCTTTTGATTCCTGACATTGTATGTAGGCTCAACAACATCTTTTTCTACAACCTCTCCACTATCTGTTCTGGTGGTTTGGCTCTCATCCCCCTGCAACTCGTTTAAAACCCTCCCCACTATGCAGCACTAGCAAACCTGCCGGCTAGGATATCAATCCCCCCCCAGTTCCATTTCAAACCATCCCTTTGATACACGTCCCACCTTCTCTGGAAGGGAGCCCAATGATCTAAAAAAAATGAAGCTGTCACTCCTGCACCTACTCTTTAATCATGTATTAGATTGTATAATCTTCCTACTTCAAGCCTCACTGACACGTCGCATGGGTAGCAGTCCTGAGATCACACCCTGGAGGTCCTGTCCTTAACTTAGCACCTAACTCCCTGACCTCACTTTACCAGACCTCGTCACACCTCCTACCCATGTTATTTGCTTCTAACATAGACCACAACCTCTGGCTGCTTACCCTCCCATTTAAAAATGCTGTGGACTTGATCCAAGGTGTTGCTGACTCTGGCAATAAACCATCTGGAAATGTCACAGACACAGAACCTCCTTTCTGTTCCCCTAACCAATTAATCCCCTCTCACTACAGCTCACCTCTTCTTCCCTCGTTCCTCCTGAGCCGGAAAGCCTGAATCGGTGCCAGAGATCTGATCACCATGGTTTTCCTCTGCTGGGTCATACCCCCCCCACAAAGGTACTTTGCACTGGCTGCCTAACACTTTTCCCCCTTCTGACGGTAACCCAGTTCTGCATCTTGAGTGTTACTACTGTATCTTCCTGTATGTCCTGCTCATCAATTCCTCAATCTTCCAAATGATCTGGAATTCATCTAATTCCAGCTCCAAATCCTTAACACAGTCTGTTAGAAGCTGCAGCTGAATGTACTTCTTGTAGGTGCAGACTCAGGGACACTGGAGGTCACTCTGCCTTCCCACATAGAATCATAGAACATTACAGCACAGTAACAGGCCTTTTGGCCCTTCTTGGCTGTGCCAAACCATTTTTCTGCCTAGTCCCACTGGCCTGAACCTGGACCATATCCCTCCATACACCTCTCATCCATGTACCTGTCCAAGTTTTTCTTAAATGTTAAAAGTGAGCCCGCATTTACAACTTCATCTGGCAGCTCATTCCGCACTCCTACCACTCTCTGCGTGAAGAAGTCCCCACCAATGTTCCCTTTAAACTTTTCCCCCTTCACCCTTAACCCATGACCTCTGTTTTTTTCCCCTAGCCTCAGTAGAAAAATCCTACTTGCATTCACTCTATCTATACCCATCATAATTTTATGCCCCTCTATCAAATGACCCCTCATCCTCCTACACTCCAGGGAATAAAGTCCTAACCTATTCAACCTTTCTCTGTAACTCAGTTTCTCAAGTCCCGGCAACATCCTTGTAAACCTTCTCTGCACTCTTTTTCAACCTTATTAATATCCTTCCTGTAATTCGGTGACCAGAACTGTACACAATACTCCAAATTCGGCCTCACCAATGCCTTATACAACCTCACCATAACATTCCAATGCTTATATTCAATACTTTGGTTTATAAAGGCCAATTTACAGAAAGCTCTCTTTACTACCCTATCTACCTGTGATGCCACTTTTAGGGAATTTTGTATCTGTATTCCTAGATCCCTCTGTTCTACTGCACTCCTCAGTGTCCTACCATTTACCTTGTATGTTCTACCTTGGGATGTCCTTCCAAAGTGCAATACCTCACACTTGTCTGTATTAATCTCCATCTGCCATTTTTCAGCTCATTTTTCCAGCTGGTCCAGATCCCTCTGCAAGCTTTGAAAACCTTCCTCACTGTCCACTACACCTCCAATCTTTGTATCATCAGCAAATTTGCTGATCTAATTTACCACATTATCATCCAGATCATTGATATAGATGACAAATAACAATGGACCCAGCACTGATCCCTGTGGCACACCACTAGTCACAGTCCTCCACTCAGAGAAACAATCCTCCACTACCACTCTCTGACTTCTCCCATTGAGCCAATGTCTAATCCAATTTACTACCTCACCATGTATACCTAGTGACTGAATCTTCCTAACTAACCTCCCTACTCATGGATAGGTCAACATGGCTTTGTGAAGGAAAGATCATGCCTCACGAGCCTGATTGAGTTTTTTTGAAGAGGTAACAAAAGAAATTGATGAGGGTAGGGCAGTGGATGTGGTCTACATGGACTTTAGCAAAGCATTTGACAAGGTCCCTCATGAGAGATTCATCCAGAAAATAATGAGGCATGGGATAAGTGGAACCTTGGCTGTTTGGATAAAAAATTGGTTTAAAGGAAGAAAGCAGAGGATAGTTGTGGAAGGAAAGTATTCTGCCTGGAGGTCGATGACTAGTGGAGTGCTGCAGGGATCTGTCCTGGGACCCCTGCTATCTGTGATTTTTATAAATGACCTGGATGTAGAGGCGGAAGGATGGGTTAGTAAGTTTGCGGATGACACGAAGATTGGAGGAGTTGTGGATGGAGCTGTAGGTGGTCGAAGGTTACAAGAGGATATAGATAGGCTGCAGAGTTGGACAGAAAAATGGCAGATGGAGTTCAATCCGGACAAGTGTGAGGTGATGCATTTTGGAAGGACATACCAGAAGACTGAGAACAGGATTAATGGTTGGTTACTTAAGAGTGTGGATGAACAAAGGGACCTTGGGGGTTCAAATCCATACATCCCGCAAGGTCGCTGCACAGGTTGATAGGGTAGTTAAGAAGGCCTATGGGATGCTAGGCTTCATTAACAGGGGGATTGAGCTCAAGAATAGAGAGGTCATGTTGCAACTCTACAAATTTCTGGTGAGACCACACTTAGAGTATTGTGTTCAATTCTGGTCACCTCATTATGGGAAGGATGTGGAAGCTATGGAGAGGGTGCAGAGGAGATTTACCAGGATGTTGCCTGGATTGGAAAACAAGTTATATGAAGCAAGGTTAGCAGAGCTGGGACTTTTCTCTTTGGAGCGTTGAAGAATGAGAGGGGACTTGATAGAGGTCTACAAGATTATGAGAGGCATAGATAGGGTGGATAGTCAGTACCTGTTTCCCAGGGCACCAAAAGCAAACACCAGAGGGCATAGGTACAGAATTAAGGGAGGGAAGTTTAGGGGAGACATCAGGGGTAAATTATTTTACACAGAGGGTTGTGAGTGCCTGGAATGACTTACCAGGGATGGTGGTGGAGGCTCAAACATTAGGGGTATTTAAGAGCCTCTTGGACAGGCACATGGATGAAAGAAAAATGGAGGGTTATGGGGTAGTGTGGGTTTAGTCCTTTTTTTTAAATGATTATATGGGTCGGCACAACATGGAGGGATGAAGGGCCTGTACTGTGCTGTAGTGTTCTGTGGTTCTCCCATGCGGGACCTTGTCAAAGGCCATGTATACAACATCCACTGCCTTCCCTTCATCCATTCTCCTGGTAACTTCCTCGAAAAACTCTAATAGATTTGTTAAACATGAGCTACCACACACAAAGCCGTGTTGACTCTCCCTAATAAGTCCCTGTCCATCCAATTACTTGTAGATCCTATCTCTTAGTACTCCTTCCAATAATTTACCTACTACAGACGTCAAACTTACCGGCCTATAATTTCCTGGATTACTTTTTGAGCCTTTTTTAAACAACAGAATAACATGAACTATCCTCCAATCCTCCGGCACCTCACCCGTAGATACCGACATTTTAAATATATCTGCCAGGATCCCTGCAATTTCACCACTAGTCTCCTTCAAGGTCTGAAGGAATACCCTGTCAGATCCTGGGGATTTATCTACTCTGATTTGCCTCAAGATAGCAAGCACCTTCCCCTCTTCAATCTGTATAGGTTCCATGACCTCACTACTTGTTTGCCTTATATCCATAGACTCCATGCAAGTTTCCTTAGTAAATACAGATGCAAAAAAACCCATTTAAGATCTCCCCCATTTCTTTTGGTTCCATCCATAGCTGACCACTCTGATCTTCAAGAGGACCAATTTTATCCCTTACTATCCTTTTGCTCTTAATATACCTGTAGAATCTCTTTGGATTATCCTTCACCTTGACTGCTAAAGCTACCTCATGTCTTCCTTTAGCCCTCCTGATTTCTTTCTTAAGTATTTTTTTGCACTTTTTATACTCCTCAAGTACCTTATTTGCTCCCTGTTTCCTATACATGTCATACATCTCTCTCTCTCTTCTTCTTTATCAGAGTTCCAATATCCCTAGAGAACCAAGGTTCCTTATTCTTATTCACTTTGCCTTTTGCCACATCCCACAAGAGAAGCAATACAGTGCCTGGTCTGGCATCCCCACTGCTCTAAATGTGCATTAAGAAAGAAAGAGAGAACAAGTAATAAAAAAACTGCCTACAGCCTGTGCCTCTCCTTGGGTGAGACTCAATGAGCCAAAGCCTCAACTCCACACTCCAACAGTGGCCCAATCACTCAACGGCCGCCCTGTTTAAACCTAAGTTCCTTTTATTGGTCCTTCCCAAGAGCCTAATTATGCACAGTCCAATATCTCCTCAGGAACTGTGACACACAAAATGTCCCTTTTTGCCAAGTATCAATGTGATTGGTACTATTTTAAGCGCTGCTTTGAATAGTCTTGTGAGATTCTTTCCATTTCTTCACAGCGAAATTCCAGCTGAACTACCAGACTAGAGCAAGGCTTTGCTAAACTTCATCAATCCGCTCCCTTCTCAAAGGAGAAATTCTGTGAAAGCACAGTTGCAACATTCATTACCAAAAGTGACTTCTTTAAGAGGGATTTACAAAAATGCCCTCAGATCAGAGCTATTTCAAATGTTTACCCTTTTAACAGACACCAAGACTTGAAGTTCGGAATTTTACATGGAGTACCCAATAAACACTCCTATGTATTTCTCATCCACGTAGACTGTTTAACTCTAAACCAGGAAGCTCTACATCTGAACATGTTCATCACTGACAACACCATCAGACATGTACAGAGCTGGACCACCAATCACCAGATTTTCTGATGAAGGGTTAGAATATTTACTCCAATTCTCCGTCCATCATTACTGAGCATTTCTTATTTTTATTCTTGACAGACACATCCTTCAGGATTGGGGAAATGCAATCAGTGGTGGTGCTACCAAGACATCATGTGATGATGGACATTGAAGTCCTTGCCCAGAGTATATGCTGTGACCAGCTACTTTCAGTGGTGTTTTTGTGGTCTCCACTGATTCACCAGCACTTGTTCCGCTTGCAAGGATAAGTGCCAGGAGAGTTATGAAGAATTATGTGCTGGATGTGGAGGCTGTTGGGGTGGTAGGCGAGGACAAGAGGAACCTTATCCCTGATGTGGCGAGGGCAGATGTGTGCACAATGGAAGAGATGCTGGTGAGGGCAGCATTGATGGTGGAGGAAGGGAAGCCCTTTTCTTTGAAGAAGGAGGACATCTCTGTAGCTCTGGAATGAAAAGCATCCTGAGAGCAGATGTGGTGGAGTCAGAAGAACTGAGAGAAGAGGTTGGCATTTTTACAAGTGACAGGGTTGGAAGAGGTATAGTCTAGGTAGCTGTGAGAATCAGTGGATTTATAAAAGACATCAATAAGTATACTGTCTCCAGAGACCGACAGTTCAGGAAAGGGGAGAGAGGTGTCTGAAATGGACCAGGTAAGTTTGAGGGCAGAGTGGAAGTTGGAGGCAAAGTTGATGAAGTTGACGAGCTCTGCACGGGTGCAGGAAGCTGCACCAATGCAGTCACCGCTAATGCTCTGGCGATACTGGTATAGGCTTGAAACATGGACTGTTGTACGTAGCTGGTAAAAAGGCAGGCATAGCTGGGACTCATGTGAGTATCCATGGCTATACCTTTGAGTTGAAGGAAGTGGGAGGAGACAAAGGAGAAATTATTGAGGATGAGGACCAGTTCCACCTGACGGAGGAGAGTGGTAGTGGAGGGGAAATGGTTGGGTCTGTTGTCCAGAAAGAAGCAGAGAGCTTTAAGGCCCTCCTGATGGGGAATGAAGTGTATAGGGATTGGACATCCATAGCGAAAATAAGACAATCTGGGCCAGGGAATTTAATGTCATTGAAAAGATTAAGAGTGTGTGAAGTATCACGGATATAAGTAGGAAAAGACTGAACTCTATAAAATAGAGTTGCTTGGCAAAAATAATGGGTCTACCTGGATAGCCAGGTTTATAGATTTTGGGTAGGAGGTAGAAACAAGAGGTGAGGGGTAATGGAACTGTGAGATTGGTGGCACTGGATGGGAAATCCCCAGAGCTAATAAGGTCAGTGATAATGAGGTGCAGGAGATAATGGCCTGGTGCTCCTTAGTGGAGTCCTGTTCAAGGGGTAAGTAAGAGGTGGTGTCTGAGAGTTGTCGCTTGGCCTCAGCAAGGAAAAGCTCAGTCTGCCAGAGTACCACTGCACCCCCCATAATTGGTGGGTTTGATGATTATTGCAGAGAGAGTGGAGAGCAGTGCGCTCAGAGGGAGTGAGATGAGATTTGGAACGAAAAGTGTTAAAGCCAAGACTGTTGATGTCTCATCAGCAATTAGCAACAAAAAGATCCAGAGCAGGCAGAAGACCAGAGAGGGTGTCCAGGGAGAGGAAGAAGTTGAAGACGGGAGAGAGGGTCACCAGTGCAGGCTGGATTGTCCTTGCCAAACAAGAAGGCATGGACATGGAGGCAGTGGAAGCTCAGCTCAGCAACATGGCAGGCTCAGGGGGACAAAGGTGAGGCTCTTACTGAGGACAGAACGCTCTACTCAGAGAGGAAAACACTGGAGGGAATTGTGAAGACCTGGCATGGATGAGAGTGGGGGAAGAGTGTTGATAGTGTCTGAGGAGAAAAGAGAGTTGGGGTATGTCTGTGAAGGCTCTCAGTCATCCAGGTCATTGTATATCTAGCAGTAGTAAATCAAGGCAACTGGACTTGCTGTATTGTCTAGAAGACATTTCACCACTCATCTATAGGTTTCTTTGGTTCTGATCCATGGTGGGTAGTTTTCTGGCTTATAAACTCTCTGATTTGTTTAAAGGTATAGCAATTACATGAGGGTCAAAGAGGTAATAAGATGGTCATTAGTCTTATCTTTGCATGAATGGAGGTATGAACTGTTGTGGAGGTGCTGGGTTGGGGTGTTCAGGGAAGGTGTGGTGAGTCTCTGTGGACCCAAGAGTTGACGGTAGGGCCTGAGAGACACGGGATTGTAAAGTGGTGGTGGGGGAAAGAGAGATAGGGTTTCAGTGGTAGTGCGTGATGTCCCGGCCTGGAGGTACCGTGAAGAGAGAATCAGAGTCACCACTTCAGGTACAAAACCCTTGCTGCCTGGGATTTCCACCAATTTCTGTTTTAATGATAAATGATCTTTAACCTGAAATATTAACTGTTTCTCTTCCCACATATGCAGCCTGACCTGCTGAGTGTTTTCAGCATTTTAGATATTTAGTACTTACAACTTTTTCAGTTTTCATTTAAAAAGGATATTGTTTGGGATGGAAATTTCAATTACGAGTAAAGACTGGATTAACTATGGCCATATTATGTGGGCCATAGATATGGAAGAACCTTATCATCAAGTCAGTGAGAAGCCATGAAGAAATTGTATGCTCCCCAGAATGTGCTAGTACTTATGGTTCAGCTCCCTGGTCTTCCAGTCGGAGTGATCTGATGGGTGCAAACAGTAACACGTGCATGCGCTCTCGTGTGATGTTTCCCAAGGTTACTTGCGAGGGACTGCAGCAAGTTGTATTCCTAAAGCTGCTGAGTGTACAGATGTTGGTTTTCCAATCCTGTGTACAACCAAACCGAAGTATTCCCGTGTAAGTTCACTTCCCAGAAATGAGACTGTTTCTAATCAGGCTGCTGTGGTTTTGGCACCAACTCTAACTGACTTGATTGGCAGATCTGTTGATTTCTTCTCAATTCCTGCCATTCTACCTGATGCCAGTGACTTTTCCATTAGCCCTGCCTGGAGTTTCTATTTCTCCTCCAGAGGTTGGGGAATCAAACTGCAGCCTCATTAGCTGCAGTGGCCTGGATTCAATCCTGATCTCACAACCTGTCTGTGTGAAATTTGCACGTTGTCCCTGTTAATTGGCTGCTGTAAATTATCCCGAGTGTGTAATTAAGTGATGGGATCTGGGGGAGTTGTTGGGAATATGGGGAGAATAAAATAGGATGCATAGGATTAGGGTTAACCATATAACAATCACAGCACGGAAACAGGCCATTCCGGCCCTCCTAGTCCGTGCCGAACTCTTAATCTCACCTAGTCCCACCTACCCGCACTCAGCCCATAACCCTCCACTCCTTTCCTATCCATATACCTATCCAATTTTACCTTAAATGACACAACTGAACTGGCCTCTACTACTTCTACAGGAAGCTCATTCCACACAGCTATCACTCTCTGAGTAAAGAAATACCCCCTCGTGTTTCCCTTAAACTTTTGCCCCCTAACTCTCAAATCATGTCCTCTCGTTTGAATCTCCCCTACTCTCAATGGAAACAGCCTATTCACGTCAACTCTATCTATCCCTCTCAACATTTTAAATACCTCGATCAAATCCCCCCTCAACCTTCTACGCTCCAATGAATAGAGACCTAACTTGTTCAACCTTTCTCTGTAACTTAAGTGCTGAAACCCAGGTAACATCCTAGTAAATCGTCTCTGCACTCTCTCTAATTTATTGATATCTTTCCTATAATTCGGTGACCAGAACTGTACACAATATTCCAAATTTGGCCTTACCAATGCCTTGTACAATTTTAACATTACATCCCAACTTCTGTACTCAATGCTCTGATTTATAAAGGCCAGCGTTCCAAAAGCCTTCTTCACCACCCTATCTACATGAGACTCCACCTTCAGGGAACTATGCACTGTTATTCCTAGATCTCTCTGTTCCACTGCATTCCTCAATGCCCTACCATTTACCCTGTATGTTCTATTTGGATTATTCCTGCCAAAATGTAGAACCTCACACTTCTCAGCATTAAACTCCATCTGCCAACGTTCAGCCCATTCTTCTAACCGGCATAAATCTCCCTGCAAGCTTTGAAAACCCACCTCATTATCCACAACACCTCCTACCTTAGTATCATCAGCATACTTACTAATCCAATTTACCACCCCATCATCCAGATCATTTATGTATATTACAAACAACATTGGGCCCAAAACAGATCCCTGAGGCACCCCGCTAGTCACCGGCCTCCATCCCGATAAACAATTATCCACCACTACTCTCTGGCATCTCCCATCTAGCCACTGTTGAATCCATTTTATTACTCCAGCATTAATACCTAACGACTGAACCTTCTTAACTAACCTTCCATGTGGAACTTTGTCAAAGGCCTTGCTGAAGTCCATATAGACTACATCCACTGCCTTACCCTCGTCAACATTCCTCGTAACTACTTCAAAAAATTCAATAAGGTTTGTCAAACATGACCTTCCACGCACAAATCCATGCTGGCTACTCCTAATCAGATCCTGTCTATCCAGATAATTATAAATACTATCTCTAAGAATACTTTCCATTAATTTACCCACCACTGATGTCAAACTGACAGGTCTATAATTGCCAGGCTTACTTCTAGAACCCTTTTTAAACAATGGAACCACATGAGCAATACGCCAATCCTCCGGCACAATCCCTGTTTCTAATGACATCTGAAAGATCTCCGTCAGAGCTCCTGCTATCTCTACACAAACTTCCCTCAAGGTCCTGGGGAATATCCGGTCAGGACCCGGAGATTTATCCACTTTTAAATTTCTTAAAAGCGCCAGTACTTCCACCTCTTTAATTGTCATAGGTTCCATAACTTCCTTACTTGTTTCCCACACCTTACACCATTCAATATCCTTCTCCTTAGTGAATACCGAAGAGAAGAAATCGTTCAAAATCTCTCCCATCTCCCTCGGCTCCACACATAGCTGACCACCCTGATTCTCTAAGGGACCAATTTTATCCCTCACTATCCTCTTGCTTTTAATATAACTGTAGAAGCCTTTCGGATTTACTTCCACCTTATTTGCCAAACCAAACTCGTAACTTCTTTTAGCTTTTCTAATCTCTTTCTTAAGTTTCCTTTTACATTCTTTATATTCCTCGAGCAATTCCTTTACTCCATGCTGCCTATATCTATTGTAGACATCCCTCTTTTTTCGAACCAAGTTTCTAATATCCCTTGAAAACCATGGCGCTTTCAAACCTTTAACCTTTCCTTTCAACCGAACAGGAACATAAAGATTCTGTACCCTCATAATTTCACCCTTAAATGACCTCCATTTCTCTATTACATCCTTCCCATAAAACAACTTGACCCATTCCACTCTCTCTAAATCCCTGCGCATCTCCTCAAAGTTAGCCTTTCTCCAATCAAAAATCTCAACTCTAGGTCCAGTCCTGTCCTTCTCCATAATTATATTGAAGCTAATGCTATTGTGATCACTGGACCCGAAGTGCTCCCCAACACATACATCTGTCAGCTGACCTATCGCATTCCCTAACAGGAGATCCAACACTGCCCCATCTCTAGTCGGTACTTCTATGTATTGTTAGTGGGTAGTTGGTGGACAATCCAGAGCTGAAGGGCTTGTATTCGTGTTGTACGACAAATTCATTATGGCTCTCTGATAGCTTCTCAAATGGCTCACATGAACTGCAACCATCAACACATTAGACTTTACATGGGAGCTTCCCATGTGAACAACAGTGATATGTGTTCTCTGCTCGTCCTTCCAGACACACTGTATATAGGACCCTGGTCAGACTCCATTTGGAGTACCGTGTTCAGTGCAGAAGTGATTTACAAGGATGTTACCTGGATTGGGGAGCATGCCTTATGAGAATAGGTTGTGTGAACTTGGCCTTTTTTCCTTGGAGCAACGGAGGATGAGAAGTAACCCGATAGAGGTGTATAAAATGATGAGAGGCATTGATCATGTGGATAGTCAGAGGCTTTTTCCCAGGGCTGAAATGGCTAGCACAAGAGGACACAGGTTTAAGGTGCTTAGAAGTAGGTACAGAGGAGATATCAGGGGTAAGTTTTTTACACAGAGAGTGGTGAGTGCATGGAATGGGATGCCGGCGATGGTGGTGGAGGCGGATACAATAGGGTATTTTAAGAGACTCTTGGACAGGTACATGGAGCTTAGAAAAATAGAGGGCTATAGGTAATCATAGGTAATTCAGACTTTTAGAGATCTGCCAGCAGCAAGACCCAACTGATCCTGGCCACAATCGTGGCCTAACCTTTCCTTGACTTCCTGTTTCTTTGACAAAGACCAGCTATTCAGAAAAGGCTGTCCACCTATCTTCACCCACCCCCATGTACTACCATTTCCTTTGACGATGATATCAGTCTATTTAAGTTCAGGTATACTTAGTGAGCAGATGATATAAAAGGAAGAAAATAGAAAGAAAACCACAAGTAACATTTTGTTCCAATGACTCTTCCTACGGGTGTTGCCTGACCCCTGGAGATTTTTGTCATTTTAAATTATTTTATTTCAGAGTTCCAGCTCCTGCAGCATGTTGCTGTGGTCACCTTGTTCTCCATGGTTGTTTGCTGCTTTGAGGTATGTTTGACAAGACTTCTTTTCTTGCATGCTATTTAATCTGATTTTCAATGCTTTCCTTCAGCATTCCTGCTGGTATTGTAGAACTCACTCTGAGTAGTTTGCTGATGTAAGGTTGTCAGCACTAGTGGAGGAAAGTGAGGGGGAAGAAGCAGGGTCTGTATGCGTGACATGAACCTACTCTTGCTCAGGGGAGGGCAACTGGTGGCATGGCTAAGCTGAACGGCCAGTTTATCTGCTACACCTTCTCTGGTTTAGCTCTGTAAATAATAAAAACGCTTTGTGGACCAGATCATCCAAATGATCTCCTGTGTCATATCTCAAGACCCTTTGCTGGAACTTATGTTACATAAGAGCTACGTGTTACACCCTACAAAGTAATATTTAATTAGTGCTTTGGGAAGAGAATGTCAAGTTACTGCCTGAGAGATTTGGTGAGTTGGAGAGCTGAAAAATGTTGGGTTTGACACATTGTTTCCAGCTGTGGAACACACTGGGACTTACCAAAATTAACTTACACAAATTATCCAGTGTGACTTTTAACAAAAATGTGAAATAACCTATGAGAAGGCATAGATGCAAGATTTCATCATTCCATACTGAGGAGTTAAGTCTTGTCTCCCAGTTGATTCAATCAGAAAATATGTTGATTCGCGGATTCTGAATCCTTTCCCATAGATGTCATGATTGGGCACATTTTTGAAGCCTGAGTAAAATCTTTGGATCAAAAGGCCCTTTGAATTTCTATCTGAGTAGCAGTCAACTACTCCAAACATTCAGACAACTTTCTTCTAAAATATTCACTTCAAATAAAATAACAATTTCTGGGCTTGAAGAGGTATCAGCTGACACAGAGGACAATTTGATCAGAAAGGCATTTTTATTGACCTGAAATAAAACTACAAAAGGTATAAGTTTACATATTAACTCTTTCATAAGGCTTCTCACCAGTTTGGTCGATAAGTATATTGTTCAATCTTGTATAGCCAGAGGCTAGCCAGAGACTTTTTCCAGGGCTGAAATAACTAACATGAGGGGGCACAATTTTAAAGTGCTTGTGGAAGCAGGTGCAAGGGGTATGCCAGAGGTAGGTTTTTCACACAGAGAGTGGTGGGTGCGTGGAATGCACTATGGTCTTTTAAGACACTCTTAGATAGATACATGGAGCTTGAAAAAATAAAGGGCTATATGGTAGGGAAATTCTAGGCATCTTCTAGAATAGGATACGTTGTGGCGACCCACTTCCCAGCGCACTCGAACCGGCTCACAAAGTGGTGCGCGCCGGCATTGAGGCCGGTCCCAAAGAGGGCGCCAAGCCTGCTTCACCAGCAAGGGGAAAAGCTCACACGCGGGACGGGACTGTGAATACAGTATTCCCGCCCGGGGAGGGTGGGATCAGGAAGGCTTTAAAGCGAGGCCGTGAAGTTTGAATAAATCTCTTTTGCAACTGCAGCTTACCGACTCCGTGTCGTTATTTCAGCGCTGCGTGTAACACACCGCTACAATTTGTGACCCCGACGGCCCAAACGATATTTGGGCCGAAGATGAACGACGCCGCATCTGTTCATGCGGTTTCATTAAAACTGCCAGGCTTCTGGATGCTGCGACCTCACCTATGGTTCCAGCAAGCAGAAGCCCAATTCCACATTCGGCAGATATCCTCGGATGACACACGTTACTACTACGTGGTGCGCTCCCTAGACCAGGACACAGCGGCCCAGGTTGAGGAGTTCATACAGTCTCCCCCAGCGGATGGCAAATACACAGAATTCAAAGCCTTGCTCATAAGGACTTTCGGATTCTCACGGCGCGAGCGAGCTGCCCGCTTACTGCACCTGGATGGTTTGGGAGACAGGCTGCCATTGGCATTGATTAACGAGATGCTGGCCCTGGCTGGAGGACACAAGCCCTGCCTCATGTTTGAGGAGGCATTCCTGGAGCAGCTGCCCGAGGACATACACCTGCTGCTGTCCGACACGGATTTCAGCGACCCCCGGAAGGTGGCGGCCCGGGCGGACTTGCCGTGGAAAGCCAAGAAAGAGAGTGGGGCGTCCGTCGCACAGATCACCAGGCCACGCTCCCAGCAGCAAATCAGCCCAGGCCCTGCCGCAGAGCCCGCTAACCCCAGAGGCAGGGGTGAGGAGACCAACGAACAATGGTGCTTCTACCACCAGCGGTGGGGCGCAGAAGCCCGCTGCTGTAGCCCGTCCTGCAAGTTCCCAGGAAATGCCAGGGCCAGCCGCCGCTGATGGCTACGGCGGCTGGCCATCGGGATAGGCTCCTGTATGTGTGGGACAAACGGTTGGGACGCCGCTTTTTGGTCGACACCGGAGCCGAGATCAGCGTCTTACCTCCGACAAGTTACGACACCCGCAACAGGGCACCGGGTCCCACCCTGAGGGCCGCAAACAGCAGCACAGTAAGGACCTACGGCACCCGTACGGTCCGGCTACAGTTCGGCTCCAGCCAGTTCACGTGGGACTTCACACTGGCCGCCATAGCCCAACCGCTCCTGGGCGTGGATTTTTTGCAGGCTCACAGCCTACTGGTTGACCTGCAAGGGAAGAGAGTGGTCCAAGCCGAGAACTTTCAAACGTTCTCCCTGGGTGAAGCCCAGTTGCCGGCCCTACACTTAGACTCCATCACGCTGTCCGACAACGACTTCACCAGAGTCCTGGCGGATTTCCCATCGGTTCTGGCACCGCAGTTCACGGCAGCCATGCCCAGACATGGCGTACAGCATCACATCCCGTCACAGGGACCACCCCTCCACGCCCGTGCTCGAAGGCTTCCCCCGGACAAGCTCCGACTGGCGAAGGAGGAGTTCAAGAGGATGGAGGAATTGGGGATCATACAGTGGTCCGACAGCCCATGGGACTCCCCCCTGCACATGGTGCCCAAAGCAACAGGGGGCTGGAGACCATGCGGCGACTACCGCAGGCTGAATGAGGCTACAACACCGGACCGCTACCCTGTGCCGCACATTCAGGACTTTGCAGCAAACCTGCACGGCGCACGGATCTTTTCCAAGGTAGACCTCGTCCGGGGATACCATCAAATCCCGATGCATCCGGACGACATCCCCAAAACGGCACTCATCACCCCTTTTGGCCTTTTCTAGTTCCTCCGCATGCCGTTCGGCCTAAAGAATGCCGCACAGACGTTTCAGCGGTTAATGGACGCGGTGGGACGCAACCTGGACTTCATTTTCAACTATTTGGACGACATCCTCATAGCCAGCAGCAGTCGTCAGGAGCATCTGTCCCACCTCCGTCAACTCTACGCCCGACTGAGTGAATACGGCCTGACAATCAACCCGGCCAAATGCCAGTTTGGGCTCGACATCATCGACTTCCTGGGCCACAGGATTAGTACAGACAGGGCAACCCCTCTGCCCGCCAAGGTAGATGCAGTCCGCCATTTCCCCTGACCTAACACAATCAAAGGCCTTCAGGAATTCGTGGGTATGGTAAATTTCTACCACTGCTTCCTCCCCTCAGCAGCCGGAATCATGCGCCCCCTGTTCACCCTGATGTCGGGTAAGGGCAAGGACATTACCTGGGACGAGGAGTCCGCCGCCGCTTTCATTAAAACCAAAGAAGCCTTAGCAAACGCCGCGATGCTAGTGCACCCCAGAACGGACGTCCCTACCTCCCTCACAGTGGACGCATCTAACACGGCAGTCGGTGGAGTGCTGGAACAACTCATTGAGGGTTGCTGGCAACCCCTGGTGTTTTTCAGCAAACACCTACGACCACCCGAGCTCAAATACAGTGCTTTCGACCGGGAACTGTTGGCGTTATACCTGGCAATCCGGCATTTCAGGTACTTCTTGGAAGGTAGGCCCTTCACCGCGTTCACGGACCACAAACCGCTTACCTTTGCATTCACGAAGGCATCGTGGTCGTCCCGCCAGCAGTGACATCTGTCCTACATCTCCGAATACACGACGGATGTCTGGCATGTTTTGGGAAAGGACAATGTCGTGGCGGACGCCCTCTCCCGCCCTAACATCCAAGCCCTGTCCCAGGGAGTAGACCTTGAAGCGCTGGCGGAGGCGCAGCAGGCAGACGAGGAGATCCCTAGTTACAGAACCGCAGTCTCCGGTTTGCAGCTCCAGGACCTCCCCGTAGGCCCAGGTGAGAGGACCCTACTCTGTGACGTCACCACTGGCCAACCCCGTCCCGTCGTCCCGGCAGCCTGGCAGCGGCGCGTTTTCAACTCCATTCACAACTTAGCGCACCCCTCCATCAGGACAACTGTCTGGATGGTCACCAACAGGCTCGTTTGGCATGGACTCCGCAAGCAGGTCAGTGAATGGGCTAAAACGTGCATGCACTGCCAAACTGCCAAGGTGCAGCGGCACACCAAAGCCCCGCCGCAGCAGTTCCACCCCACCCACCGGCGTTTCGACCACATTCATGTGGATATCGTGGGCCCCCTGCCAGTGTCGCGAGGAGCGCGGCACCTCCTCACTATCGTGGACCGGTTCACCAGATGGCCAGAGGCGGTCCCGCTCACCGACACCACCTCCGAATCTTGCGCCTGGGCACTGATTGCCACCTGGGTGTCTCGCTTTGGTGTACCGGCCCACATTACCTCCGACAGGCGCCCAGTTCACCTCCAGCCTGTGGTCAGCTATGGCCAGCCTTTTGGGGACACAGCTGCACCACACAACTGCCTACCACCCACAGTCGAACGGACTAGTGGAGTGTTTCCACCGTCACCTGAAGTCGGCTCTCATGGCCCGCCTCAAAGGGCCTAACTGGGTGGACGAGCTTCCCTGGGTCCTGCTCGGAATCCGCACGGCGCCCAAAGATCTGCACACCTCGTCGGCCAAGGGTGTACGACGCTCCCCTGGTCATCCCAGGGGAGTTCATATCAGCCCCAAGGGGGCAAGAGGAAGAACCCGCAGCAGTCCTGGGCAGACTATGCGAGAGGGCCGGTAACCTGGCCCCCATACCCACTTCGCAGCATGGGCAGAACCTGACCTGCGTATCCAAAGACCTGCAACACTGTAAGTTTGTTTTTGTACGACGGGGCGGACATAGGGCACCGCTACAGCGGCCCTACGAGGGGCCGTTTACGGTGATCAGAAACAAGGGGTCCACGTTTGTACTGGACATTGGGGGGAAAGAGGAGGTTTTCACGGTGGACCGACTCAAACCGGCCCATGTAGCCAGTCGAGATTCCGGCACCACGGCGCAGAGGCAGACCTTCCAAACAGAGTCTGACCCAGACTGAGGACATTGGGGGGTGTATCGCCGGTTCTGGAGGGGGGGTTATGTGGCGACCCACTTCCCAGCGCACTCGAACTGGCTCACAAAGCGGCGCGCGCCGGCATTGAGGCCGGTCCCAAAGAGGGCGCCAAGCCTGCTTCACCAGCAAGGGGAAAAGCCCGCGCGCGGGACGGGACTGTGAATACGCGTCCCCTACAGTATTCCTGCCCGGGGAGGGCAGGATCAGGAAGGCTTTAAGGCGAGGCCGTGAAGTTTGAATAAATCTCTTTTGCAACTGCCACTCACCGACGTGTGTCGTTTATTGCAGTGCTGCGTGTAACACACCGCTACAACATGGTGGGCACATTGTGGGCCGAAGGGCTTGTAATGTGCTGTAGATTTCTATGTTTCTATGCATTAAACATTAAAAGAAATGAACAGCACAAGCTCTAGTTTCCAGTACCTAGAATTCAGGTTCTAGAATCCAGATTTCATATTCGGAGTCCCAGCTTCCATCATGTTTAGCACATACAATGTATGTCTTAACATTGGTTAAGACATACATTGAAGGTTGAGATGCCACAATGTTTGGAAGAGAGTTGTGGTAAAAACTGATCACTAGCTGTATTTCTATAAACATAACTGCAAATACTGAAGTATTTGATCCTCTCTTTCAATAACACAGAACAGAGAGAGGCTCTTTGACCCATCGTATCCACTGCTAACCATCAACCAATCTACACCAGGACTGCCAGGATTTGGTTTGTAGCCTACTGTACCTTTAAAATTCAAGTATTCACCTAGATATTTCTTTAATGTAGTGAGAATCTGAGCTTCCACACTGTCCTCAAGTTTTTATTTCCTGGATTACAACCACCATTAGTGTTTCTTCTGATAATACAAACATTTAATGACACTCTTTGATGGACCCAAATGTGCTCAGTATTTCCCTCTAAGAATGACAATGCTGCCCTCCGAGGAGAGCTTTGAGTAAGCTCCAAGGTCTTGACCTTAAAGTACTCCTTAGACGCCAAAGGTGGTCATTGTTTACTTTGTCATCACTGCCTGCTTTTGCTGAGAGGTATCCCACAGCTCACATTTTCCTGGGTCTTGTTTTCATTTTCTATTGGAAGCAACATATAAAATGCTGGAGGAATTCAGTAAGTCAAGCAGCATCAATGGACAGAAATGCACAGTCGATGCATCTCGACCTTCCATATGCCCTCCTATTGGTGGAGGGCAGTGTTGTGCAGCAGGGCAGAGTTGAAAACTGATGTTGATTGTAAGGTCTATAGTGATGAGTTGGATCTTGATCCCTACATCTGCCTACTGAAGGTCAATGACTGAGGCTAGAGTGAGCTTGGAGTCTAGTTAAAAGAGCTTTAAGTGTTTTCTTTGGAAAAGGAATGGGAATTTGGAGACTGACTGTGCTTCAGAATGGATTTCCTGCTGTGCAGCAGCTGCTTGTTTGACACTCACATCATTGCTCAGTAACCACAATGCATCAGAAAATGAACTGAAATAATTTCCTGATCCAGCCACTTCCTCATTATAATATACAATTACGGTGATTTTGGACACCTGCTTTTTGAATTTTAATCATTGATCCTGTGCTTGGAAGCAACTTAAACATTATGAGCAATATAACCAAGGTCCTTCCTGACTTCAATGAAAAGATGGGGAAATGCTTACTCTGTTTTGACTCAGTAGATCCCACGGTGTCAATTAAGCAGATTTTCCTTAAATTCTTTGGCAGCTATGGGAAGGTGCAAGGCAGACCCAGAGGAAAAAACCCCAAGGTTATGAGGTAATCTGACTTGCCAACAGTGTTAAAGGAATGAGACTAGACTGGACACTCTTATCGTGAATTCTTTCCATTGGATCTGTTCCCATTCAGTAGCCAGATCCTCCATCAGACAACATTGGAAAGCAATCCCCTTACAAATAGAAGACCAGACCAGATCAGACCAGACCAGACTAAATGGGGAAAGATCACTGGCGTCAGGATTTCTTACAAAGAAATAGGAACAATAGTACACCAGTTCAGTGGGTAGGAAGGGAAGTGGAATAACACTTTTTTTTGTGAGGTGAATGGGATAGAACAGTCAGGAAGTCTTGCATTTACTATAGCTAATATGACCGCTCCTGGAGCAGTGGAGAGGGGTTTGCTCTCTGTAATTAAGAAGAGATATACAAGCTTGGCAGGAAAGGTTCATCTAGCTGCTTCCTGGGATGAAAGGGGTGGACGTAGAAAGAGAGGTTGAGAAATTTGAACTTGAGCTGAGAGAGGAATAATCTTACTTGTTAGGTTCTGAGAGGGATTGACAGGGTGGATGCAAAGAGGATGTTCCCCTTCTGGGGCGGATTTGTGAACCAGGAGGCATTGAATCACAATCAGAGATTGCCATTTCAGCCAAGAGATGAGGAATATCTTCTCTCAAGGGCAATAAGTCCTGAAACTCTCTACCACTGAGGAAGGTAGAAGGGGAGTCACTGATTTTTGTGATTATCAGGGTGATGGGAGATTAGGCAGGAATACCAGCCTCAAAGGGTTAATCTGATTCTGATTCACATTTCTGATGCTCCTACCTGCAGCTGAGCGAACTCACCACATTCTTTCCCAGTGCTGCCTTTGGGCCAAAGCTGATGTTATCTATGATTAATCAGACTCTGACTAGGTCTGGCTTCTCAGGCTTTTCATGTGGCAATTGGCTGTCCTCAGAGAGTCATACAGAAAGAAAACTGGGTCTGCACTGACTATCCAGTACATATTTAAATTCATTCCATTTTATTCTCCCCACTTTCCTACCTTCTCCACTCCCCAATTCTACTATTACTTATATACCAGGACCAAATTGCAGCAGACCATTAACCTCCTAGACTGCATGTATTTGGGATGCAAGAGGAGAAAGGAGCACCCAGCTTCTTGCCTTTCAATTCCTGACTAACTGTTCTGCCAGTCTCCATCAAAAGAATCACTTTGAATAAAACCTGAGAAAACTTTCCTTGAAATTGGAGCATTTATTATTTGTACGCCAGTCACATTAAAATCAGCTTTGAACACATTTTAATGTACTTCCTCATGTAAGTTACATCCATCAGAAAAATGGACAAAGCACATCCTTCTGCCTCCCAGAGAAAGGATGGGGTTCCCCTTATGCGTACCTTTCTCTGGTCTCCACATTCAATAACAATTGCAGACGCTGGAAATCCAAGCAGCACACAGGCCAGGCTGAGGGAGTAGATTTAAATAGTGGGGGGAGGGCAGAGAGATTCACTAGGTGATAGATGAAATAAGAAGGGGGGAAGAATGAAGTAAAGAGCTGATTGGCGAAAGAGATACAGGCCTGGAGAAGGCGGAGTCTGACAGAACAGGACAGGTCTTTTTCTCATGGATGGAGCATAGGTGATGCACTTGGCAAAGTGTTTCTTCGGGTGGACAGACTTCACCTGTGAGTCTGTTGGGGTCATTTCCTGTGTCCGGTGTCCCCGATGCAACCTCCTGTATTTGGTGAGACCTGACTCACCGAGCATCTGCACTCTGTCTGGCAGAAAAAGCGGGATCTCCCAGTGGCCATCCATTTTAATTTCACTTCCCTTCCCATTCTGATATGTCTATCTGTGGCCTCCTCCACTCTCGTGATGAGGCCACACTTGGGTTGGAAGAACAACACCTTATATTCCATCTGGGTAGCCTCCAAGCTGATGGCATGAACTACAATTTCTCAAACTTTCGGTAATGCCCTCCACTTCACCATTCCCCATTCCCTTTTCCCTCTCTCACCTTATCTCCTTGCCTGCCCATCACCTCCCTCTGGTGTTCCTCCCCCTTTTCTTTCTTCCATGGCCTTCAGTCCTCTTCTATAAGACTGCCCCTTCTCCAGCCTTATTTCTCTTTCACCAATCAACTTCCCAGCTCTTTACTTCATCCCCCCACTTTCACGTTTCACCCATCAGCTTGTGATTCTCTCTGCCCTCCCCCCAGCTTTTAACTCTACTCCTCAGCTTTTTTTTCCAGTTCTGCCAAAAAGTCTTGGCCGAAACGTCGACTATACTCTTTTCCATAGACACTGCCTGGCCTGCTGAGTTCTTCCAGTATTTTGTGTCTGTTGTCCACATTCAATAGATCATTCTTCAACATCTCTAACAGCTTTGATGTTATGTAACCACATCTTCCTATGCCTCTTAGTCTTTGAAAGAGACTGGTCCCTCCACAGTCTCCACACCACACCCCCCCACCATTCCATTCAACAGTAGCAAATGTTACTACCCTTTTACTCTCCCGTTCCCACCATTGATGGATTCAAATTGTCCGAGTGAAACATAAACTTCTGGTCTGGTATATTTCAATCAATATTCATAAAGATGTTCTCCTTGACACTGAATAAACCAAATATAGATTGGGTGCTTACTATAAGGAGCACCACTGTAAAGTTACCCAGAACTTCTATTTGATTTTATTTTAATTCTCCAACCCCAGCACTTGCCCTCAGTACCATTACCTGTCCACTGTCCCCCACTTTAGCCTCTCTGCCCACTGATGACATGAAGGTCAATATACTATAAATTGGAGAACCCACTTCTCTGGGCGCATTACTGTCCCTAGCACTTGATTTCTTTATCAACCATTTTGAATGTGTGTGGCATCCGTTAGTCTCATGAGACCCTGGATCTGCGCCCTCTCCAGGATGCAGGCCTGGGCAAGATTGTATGGAAGACCAGCAGTTGCCCATGTAGCGAGTCTCCCCTCTCCACACCACTGATGTTGTCCAAGGGAAGGGCAAGGCCGTTACAGTTTGGCACCAGTGTCGTCACAGGAGTTGCCAGAACGAGGTTGAAGGCAACGTTGGACTGCCTTAGGGACTCCAGCTCCGGATTTGTCCTCAGGGTTACTCCCTAAGTCTTCAAGGCAGCAGAGGTTTGAAATCAGTGTTTTCCCTCTCTTAGGTGGACTGCCTTCCCAGGCTGACAAGCTCCATCTACCCGAAGCACTGGTTTTAAGGTGTCAGGACCCACCTTCACCCCTTCTCCTGTCAGTAGAAGCAGTTCCACCGGGCTTAGAGGCTAAGCCACACGAGAAGGCCAGGAGTTGGACTTGGTTGTCAGCGGCTATTTGAGGTGCATGCTGTGAGGAGCATTTTTAGGTAGTGGGAGCTTGTCCTCACTACCACTCCTTGGCTTGAAAACCATTTTGAATAAAGAGCATTTAAGTCAGTAGCCATTTCTAATGAAACAACACCAGCTGCTTGAAGCTTTTAGAGTATGTCCAACATTTATTGTTACTGTTGCTATGGATACTTCCCTGCCAAACATTTTCTTTATGAATTCTTTCAGGATCTTTGAAACCCTTGCCTTCCCACATCACAAAGATGTGTAGATTGATAAGTTATTTGGCTCCAAATTTGTGGGTCAGTGGTAGAATCAGGGGGTGGGTTTGATGGATGGAATTTTGGGGTGTTTAATGGGTGGAATCTGGGGGGGTTGATAGGCAGAATCTTGGGGGAGTGTTTTGGGCAGAATCTGCGGGGTGTGTCATACAAGGGGCATTGGGGGGGGGGGGGTAACAGACCCAAATGTAAGACACAGACACTGAAGTACTGGGAACTGGATTGGACTAGAGTTAGGGACGGGACTGGACACAGACTAGGAGCTGGGACAGGAAAACAGACTTGGGTTAGGAAAGCGGGACCAGGACGAGGAACTGGGAACTAGGAGCCTGGGCTTGGACTCCGAACCAGAGACTGGACAAGGACCCAGAACATGGGTCTTGACTCGGGCTTGGACCCCGGAACTAGGTGAAGACAGGCTTGGGTTCTTCGAGGCTTTCCTGGGCAGGACGAGGTACTCCTTCTTAGAGCACAGGGCCAGGATGACTGCTGAAATAATCCGCTGAGGAAACTGTCAGGGATTCAAATGGGGAGGGGGAAGAGAACAGTCCTGCCTCAGGGTAACAGCAGAGACGGCCTGACTTACTGCAAGGACAGTAAGGGACAGATCCAACTGTACGGTGTTATGAAGGATGAACAACTCTGATGGGTGGAAGGGTGCAGAGTTGCCCACGTCCCCCCCCTTTAGAGAATCGCAAATTGCTACTATTTCAATGCTGCTAACAAGGAAGTAAGAGAGACAAAAGGAAATCTGCCAGGGCAGTTGTTATTGATAACAGCTCATGAAAGTTAATGAGAGAGAGACACAGCTAAAAGGTACCCCATGGTGGAACGGCTCCTACTAACAAAAGAGGAATGGAACCATTGATACTGCTATTGTCTTTTGAAGAAGGATTGTTTACTTGGTACTGTTCTATTCATTGAAACCCCTCAGGGGGCAACCAGAGTGGGCTGGTTTGATGGGTTACATCATCCCAACCTGATTGACACATGAGACCCCGTGAGTGGGGATAAAAGTGAGGTCTGGGGAACACCCCTCAGACGCACCAGGAGAAATGCTAGTGAGCATCAGAACCCCCACGAGACAGGGTGGGAGATCGGAGACTGAACGAAGGGTCGGTAAATTTTAACTCACAGTGTTTTGTAGTGAGACCGGTGGGGGCTTGTGTGTGTGTCCACCCTTGCCTGGGTGACGAGTCCACCACAGAAGAACGGTCTAGCTAAAGGACAGCGGGGTCATACCTGAATGGCCACAACAACCACGCATCGACGGATCAAAATCGTAAAGGAAGGTTGGCAAGACAATAGCAGTTACTGTTCTCTCTCTCTCTCTCTCTCTCTCCAACAATTGCAACACATTGACAAACAACTACCGCAGCCTGCATGAACTGAACTGAACTTTATATTTCCATCTGACAATTCATTATCCCCTAGACAACGATAGAGCTTGTTTCATTAGTGATTATTATTATACCCGCACTTTTAGGTTTAGTATTGCTAACGTATATTCTCTGTATATTTGCATTGATATTATTTTGTATATTTTTGCTAATAAATATTGTTGAAAATAGTATCACGAGACTCCAACGGACACTTCTATCTTTGCTGGTAAGACACCCAGTTACGGGGTACGTAACAACGGTAACGGCAAGGACAGCCTGACTTACCCCAAAGAGGAAAGGACAGGAAGGGAGCTCAATCCAGGGCGGCTCCAAGTCTCAGGGTGGCCAGCAACCTTGGCTGGCTACGGAAACAATCAAATCCATATCTAGCTCGGAGTGGTAGACAGCCAATCAGTTGCCCTCAGAAACAGCCAAATCCATACCCCGATGCCTGCTCTGACTAGAGACAACAAGGCTCCATGAAGTGGTGGTCCTCCAACCAGGCCTAGAGATCACAAAGGGCTGCTCTAGCCTTCCACTGGTGGGTTGCCCCAAGGGGATACTGACAAGACAAACCAGCACCCACACTCGACCCCAGGGCCACTTATATTCCTGGCCCCAAGACGAGCATCAGGTGCCTATGATTAAGCCCAACTGAAGCAAGGGACAGCCGGAAGACCCAGAGTCTGGAGCAAATTGACAACAAAAGGATGAGTGGTACATTTCAGCCAATGGCCAGGGAATTCAGTACTGTCTACACACAGTGCCAGTGTGTCACTACTTCCCCACAGACTCCTGACAACTACTGGCCCATATTCACTAAAAGTGGAGAAACAACATGCAGGCTGGTGTTAGGAACTTTGGGGCTCAGCAGGAAAACACAGAGAAGCCCCATCTAAGTGGCAGGAGGAGGTCTTCTCCATACAAATTATTTATCTTCCCTACCTGGAAGAGCCTGTGGTTTCAGCAGCCTCCTCAGAACTCTCAAAACAGAGCAAGAGCTGGTCGTCTTTGATCCCTGGGAATACCAGAAAGAGATAGTCTTTCATTCTATCTCTTTTAAATGTTTGAGCAAAAATGAATGGAGAAGCCCCTCCGTTCTAGCAAGACCCCGGAGTCAATGTTACAAGACATTGTGACATTGTGGCTCTGTTGGTGAGGAATGATATTCAGTCCCTTGCGAGTGGGGACATAGAATCAGGGGATGTAGAGTCAGAACTGAGAAATTCTAAGGGTAGAAAGACCCTAATGGGAGTTATCTACAGGCCCCCAAACAGCAGTCTGGATGTAGGGTGTAAATTGAATGAAGAGTTAAAATTGGCATGTCGCAAAGGTAATGATACAGTTGTCATGGGGGATTTCAACATGCAGGTAGACTGGGAGAATCAGACTGGTACTGGACCCCAAGAAAGGGAGTTTGTGGAGTGTCTCTGAGATGGATTCTTAGAACAGCTTGTACTGGAACCTACCAGGGAGAAGGCAATTCTAGATTTAGTGTTGTGCAATGAACCGGATTTGATCAGGGACCTCGAGGTAAAGGAGCCATTAGGAGGTAGTGACCATAATGTGATATGTTTTAACCTACAATTTGAGAAGGAGAAGGGAAAATTGGATGTGTCAGTATTACAGTTGAACAAAGGGAACTATGGAGCTATGAGGGGGGAGCTGGCCGAAGTTTAATGGAACAATACCCTAGCAGGGAAGACAGTGGAACAACAATGGCAGGTATTTCTGGGAATAATGCAGAAGTTGAAGGATCGGTTCATTCCAAAGAGGAAGAAAGATCCTAAGGGGAGTAAGGGGCGGCCGTGGCTGACGAGGGAAGTAAAGGGCAGTATAAAAATAAAAGAGAAGAAGTATAACATAGCAAAGATGAGCGGGAAACCAGAGGACTGGGAAGCTTTTAAAGAGAAACAGAAGATAACAAAAAAGGCAATACGCCAAGAAAAAATGAGGTACGAAGGTAAACTAGCCAAGAATATAAAGGAGGATAGTAAAAGCTTCTTTAGGTATGTGAATAGCAAAAAAATAGTTAAGACCAAAATTGGGCCATTGAAGACAGAAACGGGTGAATTTATTATGGGGAACAAGGAAATGGCAGATGAATTGAACAGGTACTTTGGATCTGTCTTCACTAGGGAAGACACAAACAATCTCCCAGATGTAATAGTGGCCAAAGGATCTAGGGTAAAGGATGAACTGAAGGAAATTTATATTAGGCAAAGAACGGTGCTGGATAGACTGTTGAGTCTAAAGGCTGTTCAGTCCCCGGGACCTGATGGTCTGTTTCCCAGGGTACTTAAAGAGGTGGCTCTAGAAATCGTGGACGCATTGGTAATCATTTTCCAATGTTCTATAGATTCAGGAACAGTTCCTGCTGATTGGAGGGTGGCTAATGTTGTCCCACTTTTCAAGAAAGGAGGGAGAGTGGTGGGAAAGATGCTGGAGTCAATTATAAAAGAGGAAATTACGACACATTTGGATAGCAGTAGAAGGATTAGTCTGAGTCAGCATGGATTTATGAAGGGAAAATCATGCTTGACTAATCTTCTGGAGTTTTTTGAGGATGTAACTATGAAAATGGACAAGGGAGAGCCAGTGGATGTAGTGTACCTGGACTTCCAGAAAGCTTTTGATAAAGTCCCACATAGGAGATTAGTGGGCAAAATTAGGGCACATGGTATTGGGGTCAAAGTACTGACATGGATTGAAAATTGGCTGGCTTACAGGAAACAAAGAGTTGTGATTAATGGGTCCCTTTCAGAATGGCAGGCTGTGACCAGGTTCGGTGCTGGGACCGCAGCTGTTTACAATATACATTAATGATTTAGATGAAGGGATTAAAAGTAACATTAGTAAATTTGCTGATGACACAAAGCTGGGTGGCAGTGTGAAATGTCAGGAGGATGTTATGAGAATGTAGGGTGACTTGGACAGGTTGGGTGAGTGGGCAAATGTATGGCAGATGCAGTTTAATGTGGATAAATGTGAGGTTATCCACTTTGGTGGCAAGAACAGGAAGGCAGATTACTATCTAAATGGAGTCAAGTTAGGAAAAGGGGAAGTACAACGAGATCTAGGTGTTCTTGTACATCAGTTAATGAAAGCAAGCATGTAGGTACAGCAGGCAGTGAAGAAAGCTAATGGCATGCTGGCCTTTATAACAAGAGGAATTGAGTATAGGAGTAAAGAGGTCCTTCTGCAGCTGTACAGGGCCCTGGTAAAACCCCACCTAGAGTATTGTGTGCAGTTTTGGTCTCCAAATTTGAGGAAGGACATTCTTGCTATTGAGGGAGTGCAGCGTAGGTTCACAAGGTTAATTCCTGGAATGGCGGGACTGTCATACGTTGAAAGATTGGAGCGACTGGGCTTGTATGCACTGGAATTTAGAAGGATGAGAGGGGATCTGATTGAAACATATAGGATTATTAAGGGATTGGACATGCTGGAGGCAGGAAGCATGTTCCTGCTGATGGGTGAGTCCAGAACTAGAGGCCACAGTTTAAGAATAAGGGGTAGGCCATTTAGAACAGAGATGCAGAAAAACTTTTTCACCCAGAGAGTGGTGGATATGTGGAATGCTCTGACCCAGAAGGCAGTGGAGGCCAAGTCTCTGGATGCATTCAAGAGAGAGTTAGATAGAGCTCTTATAGATAGCGGGGTCAAGGGATATGGGGAGAGGGCAGGAACAGGGTACTGATTGTGTATGATCAGCCATGATCACAGTGAATGGTGGTGCTGGCTAGAAGGGCCGAATGGCCTATTCCTGCACCTACTGTCTATTGTCTATTGTCTGTTTTGGTCTAGAGAAGCTATGACTAATGACGGTGCAGGAGAATGAGACTTCCATTGGTTTTGCATCTGGTTGTATCCTGGAAGATTGTGGGGTACCAATTAATACAAGCTTAGTAACATCATGTCATGATGACAGCCTTTTCCCTTCAATATCAGCAAAACAAAAGAGGTGGAAATTGACTTCAGAGGGTAAGTGGTGCACGTTCCAGTTTACATCAATGGTGTTGAAGTCAAGTGGGTTGAGAACTTCAAGTTCCTAAGAGTTAACAGCACCAGTAGCCTATCATAGTCCATGGTCAACTCCACCACTTCTTCAGGAGGCTAAAGAAATACAGTGTGAAACCTGTCGACCATTACCAATTTTTATTGACAGACCATAGAAAGCATCCTATCCGGATACATCACGGCTTGGTATCGCATCTGCTCTAGCCCATGACTACAAGAAACTGTGCAGGGTAATGACAACATAGGACATCATGGGATCCAACCACCCCAACACAACCTCAGAGACACAGCACAGAAACAATGCTGCTGGTCTCAGCCCCGGCACAGAACCATTGCTGCTGGTCTCAGTCCCGGCACAGGACCGATGCTGCTGGTCTCAGTCCCGGCACAGAACCATTGCTGCTGGTCTCAGTCCCGGCACAGGACCGATGCTGCTGGTCTCAGTCCCGGCACAGAACCGATGCTGCTGGTCTCAGTCCCGGCACAGAACCGATGCTGCTGGTCTCAGTCCCGGCACAGGAACCAAAGCTGCTGGTCTCAGTCCCGGCACAGGAACCGATGCTGCTGGTTTCAGTCCCGGCACAGGAACCGATGCTGCTGGTCTCAGTCCTGGCACAGGAACCGTTGCTGCTGGTCTCAGCCCCGGCACAGGAACCGATGCTGCTGGTCTCAGTCCTGGCACAGAACCATTGCTGCTGGTCTCAGTCCTGGCACAGAACCAATGCTGCTGGTCTCAGCCCCGGCACAGGAACCGATGCTGCTGGTCTCAGCCCCGGCACAGGAACCGATGCTGCTGGTCTCAGTCCTGGCACAGGAACCGATGCTGCTGGTCTCAGTCCTGGCACAGGAACCATTGCTGCTGGTCTCAGCCCCGGCACAGGAACCGTTGCTGCTGGTCTCAGCCCCGGCACAGGAACCGATGCTGCTGGTCTCAGTCCCGGCACAGGAACCGATGCTGCTGGTCTCAGTCCCGGCACAGAACCATTGCTGCTGGTCTCAGTCCCGGCACAGGAACCGATGCTGCTGGTCTCAGTCCCGGCACAGAACCATTGCTGCTGGTCTCAGTCCCGGCACAGAACCATTGCTGCTGGTCTCAGCCCCGGCACAGGAACCGATGCTGCTGGTCTCAGTCCCGGCACAGAACCATTGCTGCTGGTCTCAGTCCCGGCACAGGAACCGATGCTGCTGGTCTCAGTCCCGGCACAGAACCATTGCTGCTGGTCTCAGTCCCGGCACAGGAACCGATGCTGCTGGTTTCAGTCCCGGCACAGGAACCGATGCTGCTGGTCTCAGTCCCGGCACAGAACCATTGCTGCTGGTCTCAGTCCCGGCACAGGAACCGATGCTGCTGGTTTCAGTCCCGGCACAGGAACCGATGCTGCTGGTCTCAGTCCTGGCACAGGAACCGTTGCTGCTGGTCTCAGCCCCGGCACAGGAACCGATGCTGCTGGTCTCAGTCCCGGCACAGAACCATTGCTGCTGGTCTCAGTCCTGGCACAGAACCAATGCTGCTGGTCTCAGCCCCGGCACAGGAACCGATGCAGCTGGTCTCAGTCCCGGCACAGGAACCGATGCTGCTGGTCTCAGTCCTGGCACAGGAACCGATGCTGCTGGTCTCAGTCCTGGCACAGGAACCGTTGCTGCTGGTCTCATCTCCGGCACAGGAACCGATGCTGCTGGTCTCAGCCCCGGCACAGGAACCGATGCAGCTGGTCTCAGTCCCGGCACAGGAACCGATGCTGCTGGTCTCAGTCCCGGCACAGGAACCGATGCAGCTGGTCTCAGTCCCGGCACAGGAACCGATGCTGCTGGTCTCAGTCCTGGCACAGGAACCATTGCTGCTGGTCTCAGCCCCGGCACAGGAACCGATGCTGCTGGTCTCAGTCCCGGCACAGAACCATTGCTGCTGGTCTCAGTCCCGGCACAGGAACCGATGCTGCTGGTCTCAGTCCCGGCACAGAACCATTGCTGCTGGTCTCAGTCCCGGCACAGGAACCGATGCTGCTGGTCTCAGTCCCGGCACAGAACCATTGCTGCTGGTCTCAGCCCCGGCACAGGAACCGATGCTGCTGGTTTCAGTCCCGGCACAGGAACCGATGCTGCTGGTTTCAGTCCCGGCACAGGAACCGATGCTGCTGGTCTCAGCCCCGGCACAGGAACCGTTGCTGCTGGTCTCAGCCCCGGCACAGGAACCGATGCTGCTGGTCTCAGTCCCGGCACAGAACCATTGCTGCTGGTCTCAGTCCCGGCACAGGAACCGATGCTGCTGGTTTCAGTCCCGGCACAGGAACCGATGCTGCTGGTCTCAGCCCCGGCACAGGAACCGATGCTGCTGGTCTCAGCCCCGGCACAGGAACCGATGCTGCTGGTCTCAGTCCTGGCACAGGAACCATTGCTGCTGGTCTCAGCCCCGGCACAGGAACCGATGCAGCTGGTCTCAGCCCCGGCACAGGAACCATTGCTGCTGGTCTCAGCCCCGGCACAGGACCGATGCTGCTGGTCTCATCTCCGGCACAGGAACCGATGCAGCTGGTCTCAGTCCCGGCACAGGAACCGATGCTGCTGGTCTCAGTCCCGGCACAGGAACCGATGCTGCTGGTTTCAGTCCCGGCACAGGAACCGATGCTGCTGGTCTCAGTCCTGGCACAGGAACCGTTGCTGCTGGTCTCAGCCCCGGCACAGGAACCGATGCTGCTGGTCTCAGTCCCGGCACAGAACCATTGCTGCTGGTCTCAGTCCCGGCACAGGAACCGATGCTGCTGGTTTCAGTCCCGGCACAGGAACCGATGCTGCTGGTCTCAGTCCTGGCACAGGAACCGATGCTGCTGGTCTCAGTCCTGGCACAGGAACCGATGCTGCTGGTCTCAACCCCGGCACAGGAACCGATGCAGCTGGTCTCAGTCCTGGCACAGAACCAATGCTGCTGGTCTCATCTCCGGCACAGGAACCGATGCTGCTGGTCTCATCTCCGGCACAGGAACCATTGCTGCTTGTCTCAGCCCCGGCACAGGAACCGATGCAGCTGGTCTCAGCCCCGGCACAGGAACCATTGCTGCTGGTCTCAGCCCCGGCACAGGACCGATGCTGCTGGTCTCATCTCCGGCACAGGAACCGATGCTGCTGGTCTCAGTTATAATGTTCTCAGCCATCAGGAAACACACCCAACTAGTTGACCGAAAATCATGGAGCTATGTGACGTGACCTCTGACTGCTCCAGCCTGCCCTGTGTTTATTCTGGAGTGATGGGCTCAGTAATGCTCCCAATCTTTGATTCAGGTCTCCCTTTGGATCATGGGGGATCACCTGGGCCAGCTGGGTTACATGGTTCCCCACTGATAATTCTGTTATGTATTGCCAATGGTAGATGGTCTACAAATGTTGCTTTGGTAGCCTTTACACTCCTGCCTTTGAGAGGTAGGTTTGAAATCTCTGCAGGAATCGGGTGCAGAACTCTGAAAAATTACTGAAGGATGATAGATCCCACTCTCCAGAGCTGTTATTAAACTGCACCCGGCTGCAGGGAACAGATCCCACAACACTTCTTTCCAAGGCAAAGCACTAAAATGGAGGGGCACAATGCAAAGCTGGTTAAAACCCACCCATTCATGGGCATTCTGAGCACTGGGTTACCAGAAAATCATAGAGCATACCAACAGGGCATCTCGCCCATGCTGACCATGGTGCCCTCCAAGCTAATCCCATTTGCTCATGTTTAGCCCGTGTCCCTTAAAACCCCGGTTGCAGACTTGGTTCAGGGCTTTTAGCTCCTTGGCAGGAAGCTGCACGGTTGCCCCGACTGCTGAGATCAGTTTTGCCACAGATCATCCTTGATAGCTGCAGTGTTAAGGCTATCTGCATTGTCCTAAGTGTGTTCCTGTACAACCTGAGGCATGTGGTGGTGAGGGATGTGTCATACCGAGAGGCATGGTGAGGGGAAAGTCTGATGTGTCGTGGTAAGGGGAGTGTGTGGTATCCTCTCACCTCTTGGCACAGCTGAGATAGGATGAACAGGTAGAACGTGAAACAGGCCCACTGCAAAACTGGTGTCCCAGTTCACTCATTCTCTTCTTCCTTTGTAAAGGCACTCTGTACCTGTACTCAGTTTCCTACTGAGTGAACCGCCTGAGCTCGCTCAACAACTATCTACTGCAAAATAGCACACACCAGCAAACCCTAATGATGGTTGTTACATACCTTGTGGGTATCTTGTGATTTTCTTGTGACCATGATGTAATTGAGTATCTGGTGAGTGTGATGTAATGGTCTTGTGATGGTGGGGTGATGTATTTTCCTGCCAGTGTGAGGTCACTTGATGTAATTTTCCTGCCAGTGTGTGGTTATGTGATGGCCTGTTCCAACAGGTATAAAACAGGGAAAGCCTGCTGTGATGCAGGAGCTTTTGTTGGGATGTTGTTTGAGTCCATAAGACCATAAGACAAAGGAGCAGAAGTCAGCCATTCGGCCCATTGAGTCTGCTCCGCCATTTCATCATGAGCTGATCCAACCTCCCCTTTAGTCCCATTCCCCTGCCTTCTCACCTTTGATGCCCTGACTACTCAGATACCTATCAATCTCTGCCTTAAATACACCCAATGACTTGGCCTCCACTGTCACCCGTGGCAACAAATTCCATAGATTCACCACCCTCTGGCTAAAAAAATCTTTTTGCATCTCTGTTCTGAATGGGCGCCCTGCAATCCTCAACCCATGTCCTCTCGTACTAGACTCCCCCACCATGGGGAACAACTTTGCTACATCCACTCTGTCCATACCTTTCAACATTCGAAATGTTTCTATGAGGTACCCCCTCATCCTTCTAAACTCCAAGAAGAGCGGTCAAACGTTCCTCATACGTTAACCCTCTCATTCCCGGAATCATTCTAGTGAATCTTCTCTGAACCCTCTCCAATGTCAACACATCCTTTCTTAAATAAGGAGCCCAAAACTGCACACAGTATTCCAAGTGAGGTCCTACCACTGCCTTATAGAGCCTCAACATCACATCCCTGCTCCTATACTCTATTCCTCTAGAAATGAATAGCAACATTACATTCGCCTTTTTCACCACCGACTCAACCTGGAGGTTAACCTTAAGCGTATCCTGCACGAGGACTCCCAAGTCCCATTGCATCTCAGAACTTTGAATTCTCTCCCCATTTAAATAACAGTCTGCTCATTTATTTCTTCTACCAAAGTGCGTGACCGTACACTTTCCGACATTGTAATTCATTTGCCACTTCTTTGCCCATTCCCCCAATCTATCCAAATCTCTCTGCAGACTCTCTGTTTCCTCCGCCTATCTTTGTATCATCAGCAAACTTAGCCACAAAGCCATCGATTCCATAATCCAAGTTGTTGATATACAACGTAAAAAGAAGCGGCCCCAACACAGATGCCTGTAGAACACCACTGGTAACTGGCAGCCAACCAGAATGGGATCCCTTTATTCCCACTCTCTGTTTCCTGCCAATCAACCAATGCTCGATCCATGTATGTAACTTTCCCATAATTCTATGTGCTCTTATCTTGTTCAGCAGCCTCATGTGCGGCACCTTGTCAAAGGCCTTCTGAAAATCCAAATACACAACATCCACTGCATCTCCCTTGTCTAGCCTACTTGTAATTTCCTCAAAAAATTGCACTAGGTTTGTCAGGCAGGATTTTCCTTTAAGGAAACTATGCTGAGTTCTGCCTGTCTTGTCATATAACCATATAATAATTACAGCACAGAAACAGGCCATCTCGGCCCTTCTAGTCCGTGCCGAACGCTTAATCTCACCTAGTCCCACTGACCCGCACTCAGCCTATAACCCTCCATTCCTTTCCTATCCATATACCTATCTAATTGTACTTTAAATGACAATACCGAAGCTGCCTCTACCACTTCTACTGGAAGCTTGTTCCACACAGCTACCACTCTCTGAGTAAACAAGTTCCCCCTGGTGTTACCCTTAAACTTTTGCCCGCTAACTCTCAACTCATGTCCTCTTGTTTGAATCTCCCCTACTCTCAATGGAAAAAGCCTATCCACGTCAACTCTATCTATCCCCGTTCCACAGGTAGGTAGTTGCCTTGGGTTCATTTTGGAATTGAATCATTGGCACAGTTATGTTTTCTAATTCCAAAACATATAACCAATCAAACATATGTACTTTTTGTTTTACTTTAGTGAGGCACGCACTGATGACGTGGTGGTGTATTGACACGTGTCATTCATGTATTCTGCATATAACCCCTGATAAATTATGTAAACAAAGAATACTTAATCAAACAATATATCTATAAGATTACACAAATATTTCTGAAATATTAAGTATAGAACAAGCTTTGATATGAGCTCTGGAATTTCCTTGTGAATTCCCATCTCCCCACCTTTTTTGCCCCTTTCCCATTACTCCACTCTCCCCATCCCCTACTTTCCCTGCTACCCCTTACTTTCTACTATCTTCACAGTAGCTGTCAAAGTTGAGCTCAACTCAGTTCCGCTTCAAAAGTAGAAAGCTTCAGGTGATGGTAATGTGAAATGTGAAATATGCAACATAGGTAGCATCTGAGGAGAGTCAGTGGTAGAGGCCAATGAACTTTCATCAGATACAGTGTGCTAAGTTTCAGAATTCTTGGTATTATTGCACCTTCCACTCACTCCTCCTGTCTTGGCTTTGTCACTAATCTCACGATACTACTACATGTTGAAGTCTTGTCTATTTTGCGTTTGTAACTAAATACAAATTTGGAAGAATACACGTGTAAAGTATTTTTCATGGAAAATATCCCTTCAATATAATGTATCAAAATTCATTATAAATAATCAGAGTAGAAAAACCGGTTTCCAAAAGGGTATTTTCCACAGAATGATAGCAATCAATTATTCTGAGTAACCACAGTTATGATAACATCTAACCATCTTCGAAGAGAGGTGAACCTGTTGATTCTGTGAGGCTTCAGGCGGACAGCTGGAGATGAGCAGACAAAGACCAATTTCTGTGAAAGATCCCTGCTGAGAATTTCCAAAGTCAAGTGAAACTAAGTAAGACATTCAGGCCAAAGAGGACTTCCTGTAGGACAAATGTCTCCACTCTACACTCAACGTGACACCCTGAGGGACAGGTGCAGAGACACAGAAAACCTACACCACAATACAGGCCCTTTGGCCCACAAAGTTGTGCCGAACATGTCCTTACCTTAGAAATTACCTAGGGTTACCCATTGCCCTCTATTTTTCCAAGCTCCATGTACCTATCCAGGAGTCTCTTAAAAGACCCTATCGTTTCTGCCTCCACCACCGTTGTTGGCAGTCCATTCCATGCACTCACCACCTCTACGTTAAAAACTAGCCCCTGACATCTCCTCTGTATCTGCTTCCAAGGACCTTAAAACTGTGCCCTCTCATGCTAGCCATTTCAGCACAGGGAAAAAGCCTCCGACTATCCACATGATCAATGCATCTCATCATGTTATACACCTCCGTCAGGTCACCTCTCATCATCTGTCGAACCAAGGAAAAAGACCGATTCTCATAAGGCATGCTCCCCAATCCAGGCAACATCCCTGTAAATCTCCTCTGCAACATTTTTATAGTTTCCACTTCCTTCTGTAGTAAGGTGACCAGAACTAAGCACAGAACTCCAAATGGAGACTGCCTAGCTGTACCATTACCTCTCGGCTCTTAAACTCAATCCCATGATAGAAGAAGGCCAATATACCATACTCCTTCTTAACAACAGAGTCAATCTGCGCAGCAGCTTTTGAGTGTCGTATGGACTCGGACCACAAGATCCCACTGAGTTTTATCATTAACACAATATTCTGCGATCACATTGGATGTACCAAAAAGAAACAAAATGGGTGTCCACTCCACACTCACTCACATACCCTGAGGAGCAGGTGTGTCCACTCCACACTCACTCACATACCCTGAGGAGCAGGTGTGTCCACTCCAAACTCACTCACATACCCTGAGTGACAGGTGTGTCCACTCCACACTCACTCACATACCCTGAGGAGCAGGTGTGTCCACTCCACACTCACTCACATACCCTGAGGAGCAGGTGTGTCCACTCCACACTGACTCACATACCCTGAGTGACAGGTGTGTCCACTCCACACTCACTCACATACCCTGAGGAACAGGTGTGTCCACTCCACACTCACTCACATACCCTGAGGAGCAGGTGTGTCCACTCCACACTGAGTCACATATCCTGAGGAGCAGGTGTGTCCACTCCACACTCACCTTCACATAATGCGGGACAGGTGTGTCCACTCCAAACTCACTCTCACACAATGAGGGACAGGTGTGTCCACTCCACACTCACTCTCACACACTGAAGGTCAAGTGTGTCCACACTCACTCTCACACCCTGAGTGACAGGTGTGTCCACTCCACACCAAGTCTCACACCCTGAGGGACAGGTGTGTCCACTCCACACTAACTCTCATACCCTGAGAGACAAGTGTGTCCACTACACACTCACTCTCACACCCTGAGGGACAGGTGTGTCCACTCCACACAAACTCTCACACAATGAGGGACAGGTGTGTCCACTCCACACTCACTCTCACACACTGAAGGTCAAGTGTATCCACACTCACTCTCACACCCTGAGGGACAGGTGTGTCCACTCCACACTCACTCACACACACTGAGGGACAAGTGTGTCCACACTCACTCTCACACACTGAGGGACAGGTGCGTCCACTCCACACCAGCTCTCACACACTGAGGGACAGGTGTGTCCACACTCACACATTCTCACACCCTGAGAGATAGGTGTGTCAAATCCACACTCACTCTCACACACTGAGGTACAGATGTGTACACTCCATACTCACTCTCACACCTTGAGGTACAGGTGTGTCCACACATTCTCACACCCTGAGAGATAGGTGTGTCAAATCCACACTCACTCTCACACACTGAGGTACAGATGTGTACACTCCATACTCACTCTCACACCTTGAGGTACAGGGGTGTCCACTCCACACTCACTCTCACACACTGAGGGACAGGTGTGTCCACTCCACACTCACTCTCACACACTGAGGGACAACTGTGACCACACTCACTCTCACACCCTGAGGGACAGGTGTGTCCACTCCACACTCACTCTTACACACTGAGGAACAAGTGTGTCCACACTCACACTCACACACAGAGGGACAGGTGTGTCCACACCACACTCACTCTCACACCCTGAGGTACAGGTGTGTCCACTCCACACACACTCTAACACACCAAGGGACATGTGTGTTCACAACACACTCACTCTCACACACTGAGGGACAGGTGTGTACACTACACACTCACTCTCACACCCAGAGGGACAGGTGCGTCCACTCCAGACTCACTCTCACACACTGAGGGACAAGTGTGTCCACACTCACTCAATCTCACACACCAAGGGACAGGTGTGTCCACTCCACACTCACTCTCACACACCGAGGGATAAGTGTGTCCACACACTCTCACACCCTGAGGGACAGGAGTGTCCACTCCAAACTCACTCTCACACACTGAGGGATAAGTGCGTCCACTCCACACTCACTCTCACAAACTGAGGGATAAGTGTGTCCACCCAACACTCACTCTCACACACTGAGGGACAGGTGTGTTCACTCCACACTCACTCTCACACACTGAGGGACAGGTGAGTCCACTCCACACTCACTCTCACACACAGAGGGACAGGTGTGACCACTCCACACTCACTCTCGCACCCTGTGGGACAGGTGTGTCCACTCCACACCCACTCTCACACCCTGTGGGACAGGTGTGTCCACTCCACACTCACTCTCACACACTGAGGGATAAGTGTGTCCACACCACACTCACTCTCACACCCTGTGGCACAGGTGTGTCCACTAGACACTCAATATCTCACACTGAGGGACAGGTGTGTCCACTCCACACCCACTCTCACACCCTGTGGGACAGGTGTGTCCACTTCACACTCACTCTCACACACTAAGGAACAGGTGTGTCCACACCACACACACTCTCACACACTGAGGGACAGGTGTGTCCACTCCACACTCACTCTCACACCCTGGGGGACAGGTGCGTCCACTCCACACTCAATCTCACACACTGAGGGAAAAGTGTATCCGCTCCAAACTCACTCTCACACCCTGAGGGACAGGTGTGTCCACTCCACACTCACACTCACACTCTGAGGGACAGGTGTGTCCACTCCACACTCAATCCCACAATCTGAGGGACAAGTGTGTCCACTCCACACTCACTCTCACACCCTGTGGGACAGGTGTGTCCATTCCACACTCACTCTCACACATTGAGGGACAGGTGTGTCCACACCACACTCACTCTCACACACTGAGGGACAGCTGTGTCCACTCCACACTCACTCTCACACCCTGTGGGACAGGTGTGTCCACTCCACACTCACTCTCACACGCTGTAGGACAGGTGTGTCCGCTCCACACTCACACATTGAGGCACTGGTGTGTCCACTCCACACTCACTCTCACACATTTAGGGATAAGTGTGTCCACTACAGACTCACTCTCACACACTGAGGGACAGGTGTGTCCAATCCACACTCACTTTCACACCCTTTGGGACAGGTGTGTCCACTCCACACCCACCCTCACACCCTGAGGTCCAGGTGTGTCTACTCCACACTCACTCTCACACTCTGTGGGACAGGTGTGTCCACTGCACACTAACTCTGACACCCTGAGGGACAGGTGTGTCCACTCCACACTCACTCTCACACACTGAGGGACAGGTGTGTCCACTCCACACTCACTCTCACACACTGAGGGACCGGTTTGTCCACTCCACACTCACACTCACACACTGAGGGACAGGTGTGTCCACTCCACATTCACTCTCACACACTGAGGGATAGGTGTGTCCACTCCACACTCACTCTCACACACTGAGGGACAGGTGTGTCCACTCCACACCCACTCTCACACCTTAAGGTACAGGTGTGTCTTCACACTCACTCTCACACACTGAGGGACGTGTGTTTCCACTCCACACTCACTCTCACACCCCGAGCGACAGGTGTGTGCACTCCACACTCACTCCCACACACTGAAGGACAGGTGTGTCCACTCCACACTCACTCTCACACCCTGTGGGACAGGTCTGTCCACTCCACACTCACTCTCACACACTGAGGACAGGTGTGTCCACGCACACTCACTTACACACACAGAGGGACAGGTGAGTCCACACTCACTCTCACACCCTGTGGGACAGGTGTGTCCATTGCACACTCACTCTCATACACCGAGGGACAGGTGTGTCCACTCCACACTCACTCTCACACACTGAGGGACAGGTGTGTCCAATCCACACTCACTTTCACACCCTTTGGGACAGGTGTGTCCACTCCACACCCACCCTCACACCCTGAGGTCCAGGTGTGTCTACTCCACACTCACTCTCACACTCTGTGGGACAGGTGTGTCCACTCCACACTCACTCTCACACGCTGAGGGACAGGTGTGTCCACTCCACACCCACTCTCACACACTGAGGGACAGGTATGTACCCTCCACACCCACACTCACACCCTGAGGGACAAGTGTGTCCACTCCACACTCACTCTCACACACTGAGGGACTGGTGTGTCCACTGCACACTAACTCTGACACCCTGAGGGACAGGTGTGTCCACTCCACACTCACTCTCACACACTGAGGGACAGGTGTGTCCACTCCACACTCACTCTCACACACTGAGGGACCGGTTTGTCCACTCCACACTCACACTCACACACTGAGGGACAGGTGTGTCCACTCCACATTAACTCTCACACACTGAGGGATAGGTGTGTCCACTCCACACTCACTCTCACACACTGAGGGACAGGTGTGTCCACTCCACACCCACTCTCACACCTTAAGGTACAGGTGTGTCTTCACACTCACTCTCACACACTGAGGGACGTGTGCTTCCACTCCACACTCACTCTCACACTCCGAGCGACAGGTGTGTGCACTCCACACTCACTCCCACACCCTGTGGGACAGGTCTGTCCACTCCACACTCACTCTCACACACTGAGGACAGGTGTGTCCACGCACACTCACTTACACACACTGAGGGACAGGTGAGTCCACACTCACTCTCACACCCTGTGGGGCAGGTGTGTCCATTGCACACTCACTCTCATACACCGAGGGACAGGTGTGTCCACTCCACACCCACTCTCACACCCTCAGGTACAGGTGTGTCTACTCCACACTCACTCTCACACACTGAGGGACAGGTGTGTCCACTCCACACTCACTCTCACACCCTGAGGGACAGGTGTGTCCACATCACACTCACTCCCACACACTGAGGGACAGGTATTTCCACTCCACCCTCACTCTCACAACCTGAGCGACAGGTGTGTCCACTCCACACTCACTCTGACACCCTGTGGGACAGGTCTATCCACTCCAAACACTCTCTCACACAATGAGGGACAGGTGTGTCCACTCCACACTCACTATCACACACTGAGGGATAAGTGTGTACACACTCACTCTCACACCCTGAGCGACTGGTGTGTCCACTCAACCCTCACTCTCACACACTGAGGGATAGGTGTGTCCGCTCCACACTCAATCTCACACCCTGAGCGACAGGTGTGCCCACTCCACCCTCACTCTCACACCCTGAGCGACAGGTGTGTCCACTCCACACTCACTCTCACAACCTGTGGGACAGGTCTGTCCACTCCATACACACTCTCACACAATGAGGGACAGGTGTGTCTACTCCACACTCACTCTCATACACCGAGGGACAGGTGTGTCCACTCCACACTGACTCTCACACACTGAGGGACAGGTGTGTCCACTCCACACTCACACTCACACACTGAGGGACAGGTGTGTCCACTCCACACTCACACTCACACACTGAGGGACAGGTGTGACCACACTCACTCTTACACCCTGTGGGACAGGTGTTTCCACATTCACTCTCATACACCGAGGGACAGGTGTGTCCACTCCACACTCACTCTCACACACTGAGGGACAGGTGTGTCCACTCCACACTCACACTCACACACTGAGGGACAGGTGTGACCACACTCACTCTTACACCCTGTGGGACAGGTGTTTCCACACTCACTCTCATACACCGAGGGACAGGTGTGTCCACTGCACACTGACTCTCACACACTGAGGGACAGGTGTGTCCACTCCACACTCACTCTCACACACTGAGGGTCTGGTGTGTCCTCTGCACACTTACTCTCACTCCCTGTGGGACAGGTGTGTCCAACCCACACTCACTCCCACACACTGAAGGACAGGTGTGTCCATTCCACACTCACTCTCACACCCTGTGGGACAGGTCTGTCCACTCCACACTCACTCTCACACACTGAGGGAAAGGTGTGTCCACGCACACTCACTTACACACACTGAGGGACAGGTGAGTCCACACTCACTCTCACACCCTGTGGGACAGGAGTGTCCATTGCACACTCACTCTCATACACCGAGGGCAGGTGTGTCCACTCCACACTCACTCTCACACACTGAGGAACAGGTGTGTCCACTCCACACTCTCACACCCTGAGGGACAGGTGTGTCCACTCCAGACCCACTCTCACACCCTGAGGTACAGGTGTGTCTACTCCACACTCACTCTCACACACTGAGGGACAGGTGTGTCCACTCCACACTCACTCTCACACCCTGAGGGACAAGTGTGTCCACTTCAAACTCACTCCCACACTCTGAGGGACAGGTATGTCCACTCCACACTCACTCTGACACCATGTGGGACAGGTCTATCCACTCCAAACACTCTCTCACACAATGAGGGGCAGGTGTGCCCACTCCACACTCACTCTCACACCCTGTGGGACAGGTGTGTCCACTCCACACACACTCTCACACACTGAGGGATAGGTGTGTCCACTCCACACTCACTCTCACACACTGAGGGACAGGTGTGTCCACTCCACACCCTGAGGGACAGGTGTGTCCACTCCAGACCCACTCTCACACCCTGAGGTACAGGTGTGTCTACTCCACACTCACTCTCACACACTGAGGGACAGGTGTGTCCACTCCACACTCACTCTCACACCCTGAGGGACAAGTGTGTCCACTTCACACTCACTCCCACACTCTGAGGGACAGGTATGTCCACTCCACACTCACTCTGACACCATGTGGGACAGGTCTATCCACTCCAAACACTCTCTCACACAATGAGGGGCAGGTGTGCCCACTCCACACTCACTCTCACACCCTGTGGGACAGGTGTGCCCACTCCACACTCACTCTCACACCCTGTGGGACAGGTGTGTCCACTCCACACACACTCTCACACACTGAGGGACCGATGTGGCCACTCCACACTCACTATCACACACTGAGGGATAAGTGTGTACACACTCACTCTCACACCCTGAGCGACTGGTGTGTCCACTCAACCCTCACTCTCACACACTGAGGGATAGGTGTGTCCGCTCCACACTCACTCTCACACCCTTAGCGACAGGTGTGTCCACTCCACCCTCACTCTCACACCCTGAGCGACAGGTGTGTCCACTCCACACACACTCTCATACACCGAGGGACAGGTGTGTCCACTCCACACTGACTCTCACACACTGAGGGACAGGTGTGTCCACTCCACACTCACTCTCACACCCTGAGGTACAGGTGTGTCTACTCCACACTCACTCTCATACACTGAGGGACAGGTGTGTCCACTCCACACTCACTCTCACACCCTGAGGGACAGGTGTGTCCACTCCACACTCACTCTCACACACTGAGGGACAGGTGTGTCCACACCACACACACTCTCACACACTGAGGGACAGGTGTGACCACACTCACTCTCAGAACCTCAGGAACAGGTTTGTTCATGCAACACTCACTCTTATACACCGAGGGACAGGTGTGTCCTCCCCACACTCACTCTCACACACTGAGGGACAGCTGTGTCCACTCCACACTAACTCTCACACATTGAGGGACAGGTGTGTCCACTCCACACTCACAGTCACACACTGAGGCACAGGTGTGTCCACTCCACACTAACTCTCACACACTGAGGGACAGGTTTGTCCAATCCACACTCACTTTCACACCCTTTGGGACAGGTGTGTCCACTCCACACTCACTCTCACAACCTGTGGGACAGGTGTGTCTACACCACACTCGCTCTCACACTCTGTGGGATAAGTGTGTCCACTCCACATGCACTCTCACACTCTCAGGGACAGGTGTGTCCACTCCACACCCACTCTCACACCCTGAGGTCAAGGTGTGTCTACTCCACACTCACTCTCACACCCTGACGGAGAGGTGTGTCCACTCCACTCTCACTCCCACACACTGAGGGACAGGTATGTACCCTCCACACCCACACTCACCCCCTGAGGGACAGGTTTGTCCACTCCACACTCACTCTCACACACTGACGGACTGGTGTGTCCACTGCACACTAACTCTGATACCCTGAGGGACAGGTGTGTCCAGTCCACACTCACTCTCAAACCCTGAGGGACAGGTGTGTCCAGTCCACACCCACTCTCACTCCCTGTGGGACAGGTGTGTCCACTCCACACTCACTCTCACACACTGAGGGACAGGTGTGTCCACACCACACTCACTCTCACACACTGAGGGACAGCTGTGTCCACTCCACACTCACTCTCACACCATGTGGGACAGGTGTGTCCACTCCACACTCACTCTCACACCCTGTGGGACAGGTGTGTCCGCTCCACACTCACACTCACACACTGAGGCACAGGTGTGTCCACTCCACACTCACTCTCACACATTGAGGGATAAGTGTGTCCACTACAGACTCACTCTCACACACTGAGGGACAGGTGTGTCCAATCCACACTCACTTTCACACCCTTTGGGACAGGTGTGTCCACTCCACACTCACTCTCACAACCTGTGGGACAGGTGTGTCTACTCCACACTCACTCTCACACTCTGTGGGATAAGTGTGTCCACTCCACATGCACTCTCACACCCTCAGGGACAGGTGTGTCCACTCCACACCCACTCTCACAGCCGGAGGTCCAGGTGTGTCTACTCCACACTCACTCTCACACTCTGAGGGACAGATGTGTCCACTCCACACTCACTCTCACACCCTGAGTGACAGGTGTGTCCACTCCACACTCACTCTCAAACCCTGAGGGACAGGTGTGTCCACTCCACACTCACTCTCACTCACTGAGGGACCGGTTTGTCCACTCCACACTCACACTCACACCCTGAGGGACAGGTGTGTCCACTTCACACTCACTCCCACACACTGAGGGACAGGTATGTCCGCTCCACACTCACTCTGACACCCTGTGGGACAGGTCTATCCACTCCAAACACTCTCTCACACAATGAGGGACAGGTGTGTCCTCTCCACACTCACTCTCACACCCTGTGGGACAGGTGCGTCCACTCCACACAGACTCTCACACACTGAGGGATAAGTGTGTCCACTCCACACTCACTCCCACACACTGAGGGACATGTCTGTCCACTCCACACCCACTCTCACACCCTGAGTGACAGGTGTGTGCACTCCACACTCACTCCCACACACTGAAGGACAGGTGTGTCCACTCCACACTCACTCTCACACCCTGTGGGACAGGTCTGTCCACTCCACACTCACTCTCACACACTGAGGGACAGGTGTGTCCACGCACACACATTTACACACACTGAGGGACAGGTGAGTCCACACTCACTCTCACACCCTGTGGAATAGGTGTGTCCATTGCACACTCACTCTCATACACCGAGGGACAGGTGTGTCCACTCCACACTCACTCTCACACACTGAGGGACAGGTGTGTCCACTCCACACTCTCACACTCAGAGCGACAGGTGTGTCCATTCCAGACCCACTCTCACACCCTGAGGTACAGGTGTGTCTACTCCACACTCACTCTCACACACTGAGGGACAGGTGTGTCCACTCCACACTGACTCTCACACCCTGAGGGACAGGTGTGTCCACTTCACACTCACTCCCACACTCTGAGGGACAGGTATGTCCACTCCACGCTCACTCTCACAACCTGAGCGACAGGTGTGTCCACTCCACACTCACTCTGACACCCTGTGGGACAGGTCTATCCACTCCAAACACTCTCTCACACACTGAGGGACAGGTGTGTCCACTCCACACTCACTCTCACACCCTGTGGGACAGGTGTGTCCACTCCACACTCACTCTCACACACAGAGGGATAAGTGTGTCCACACACTCTCACACCTTGTGGGACAGGGGTGTCGAATCCGCACTCACTCACACACCCTGTGGGACAGGTGTGTCCACTCGACACTCACTCTCACACACTGAAGGACATGTGTGTCCACTCCACACTCACTCTCACAGCCTGAGGGACAGGTGATTCCCTCCACACTCTCTCTCACACACGGAGGGATATGTGTGTCCACTCCACACTCACTCTCACACCGTGTGGGACAGGTGTGTCCACTCCACACTCACGCTCACACACTGAGGTACAGGTGTGTCCACTCCACACCCACTCTCACACCCTGTGGGACAGGTGTGTCCACTCCACACTCACTCTCACACACTGAGGGACAGGTGTGTCCACACCACACACACTCTCACACACTGAGGGACAGGTGTGACCACACTCACTCTCAGAACCTCAGGAACAGGTTTGTTCATGCAACACTCACTCTTATACACCGAGGGACAGGTGTGTCCACTCCACACTGACTCTCACACACTGAGGGACAGGTGTGTCCTCGGCACACTTACACTCACTCCCTGAGGGACAGGTGTGTCCTCCCCACACTCACTCTCACACACTGAGGGACAGCTGTGTCCACTCCACACTAACTCTCACACATTGAGGGACAGGTGTGTCCACTCCACACTAACTCTCACACACTGAGGGACAGGTGTGTCCAATCCACACTCACTTTCACACCCTTTGGGACAGGTGTGTCCACTCCACACTCACTCTCACAACCTGTGGGACAGGTGTGTCTACTCCACACTCGCTCTCACACTCTGTGGGATAAGTGTGTCCACTCCACATGCACTCTCACACTCTCAGGGACAGGTGTGTCCACTCCACACCCACTCTCACACCCTGAGGTCAAGGTGTGTCTACTCCACACTCACTCTCACACCCTGACGGAGAGGTGTGTCCACTCCACTCTCACTCCCACACACTGAGGGACAGGTATGTACCCTCCACACCCACACTCACCCCCTGAGGGACAGGTTTGTCCACTCCACACTCACTCTCACACACTGACGGACTGGTGTGTCCACTGCACACTAACTCTGACACCCTGAGGGACAGGTGTGTCCAGTCCACACTCACTCTCAAACCCTGAGAGACAGGTGTGTCCAGTCCACACCCACTCTCACTCCCTGTGGGACAGGTGTGTCCACTCCACACTCACTCTCACACACTGAGGGACAGGTGTGTCCACACCACACTCACTCTCACACACTGAGGGACAGCTGTGTCCACTCCACACTCACTCTCACACCATGTGGGACAGGTGTGTCCACTCCACACTCACTCTCACACCCTGTGGGACAGGTGTGTCTGCTCCACAATCACACTCACACACTGAGGCACAGGTGTGTCCACTCCACACTCACTCTCACACATTGAGGGATAAGTGTGTCCACTACAGACTCACTCTCACACACTGAGGGACAGGTGTGTCCAATCCACACTCACTTTCACACCCTTTGGGACAGGTGTGTCCACTCCACACTCACTCTCACAACCTGTGGGACAGGTGTGTCTACTCCACACTCACTCTCACACTCTGTGGGATAAGTGTGTCCACTCCACATGCACTCTCACACCCTCAGGGACAGGTGTGTCCACTCCACACCCACTCTCACAGCCGGAGGTCCAGGTGTGTCTACTCCACACTCACTCTCACACTCTGAGGGACAGATGTGTCCACTCCACACTCACTCTCACACCCTGAGTGACAGGTGTGTCCACTCCACACTCACTCTCAAACCCTGAGGGACAGGTGTGTCCACTCCACACTCACTCTCACTCACTGAGGGACCGGTTTGTCCACTCCACACTCACACTCACACCCTGAGGGACAGGTGTGTCCACTTCACACTCACTCCCACACACTGAGGGACAGGTATGTCCGCTCCACACTCACTCTGACACCCTGTGGGACAGGTCTATCCACTCCAAACACTCTCTCACACAATGAGGGACAGGTGTGTCCTCTCCACACTCACTCTCACACCCTGTGGGACAGGTGCGTCCACTCCACACACACTCTCACACACTGAGGGATAAGTGTGTCCACTCCACACTCACTCCCACACACTGAGGGACATGTCTGTCCACTCCACACCCACTCTCACACCCTGAGTGACAGGTGTGTGCACTCCACACTCACTCCCACACACTGAAGGACAGGTGTGACCACTCCACACTAACTCTCACACCCTGTGGGACAGGTCTGTCCACTCCACACTCACTCTCACACACTGAGGGACAGGTGTGTCCACGCACACTCATTTACACACACTGAGGGACAGGTGAGTCCACACTCACTCGCACACCCTGTGGAATAGGTGTGTCCATTGCACACTCACTCTCATACACCGAGGGACAGGTGTGTCCACTCCACACTCACTCTCACACACTGAGGGACAGGTGTGTCCACTCCACACTCTCACACTCAGAGGGACAGGTGTGTCCATTCCAGACCCACTCTCACACCCTGAGGTACAGGTGTGTCTACTCCACACTCACTCTCACACACTGAGGGACAGGTGTGTCCACTCCACACTGACTCTCACACCCTGAGGGACAGGTGTGTCCACTTCACACTCACTCCCACACTCTGAGGGACAGGTATGTCCACTCCACGCTCACTCTCACAACCTGAGCGACAGGTGTGTCCACTCCACACTCACTCTGACACCCTGTGGGACAGGTCTATCCACTCCAAACACTCTCTCACACACTGAGGGACAGGTGTGTCCACTCCACACTCACTCTCACACCCTGTGGGACAGGTGTGTCCACTGCACACACACTCTCACACACCGAGGGATAAGTGTGTACACACTCACTCTCACACCCTGAGCGACTGGTGTGTCCACTCAACCCTCACTCTCACACACTGAGGGATAGGTGTGTCCGCTCCACACTCACTCTCACACACTGATCGACAGGTGTGTCCACTCCACCCTCACTCTCACACCCTGAGCGACAGGTGTGTCCACTCCACCCTCACTCTCACACCCTGAGCGACAGGTGTGCCCACTCCACACTCACTCTCACACCCTGAGGGACAGCTGTGTCCACTCCATACTCACTCCCACACACTGAGGGACATGACTGGCCACTCCACACCCACTCTCACACCCTGAGCGACAGGTGTGTGCAGTCCACACTCACTCCCACACACTGAAGGACAGGTGTGTCCACTCCACACTCACTCTCACACCCTGTGGGACAGGTCTGTCCACTCCACACTCACTCTCACACACTGAGGGACAGGTGTGTCCACGCACACTCACTTACACACACTGAGAGACAGGTGAGTCCACACTCACTCTCACACCCTGTGGGACAGGTGTGTCCATTGCACACTCACTCTCATACACCGAGGGACAGCTGTGTCCACTCCACACTGACTCTCACACACTGAGGGACAGGTGTGTCCACTCCACACTCACTCTCACACTCTGAGGGACAGGTGTGTCCACTCCACACTCACTCTCACACGCTGAGGGACAGGTGTGCCCACTCCACACTCACTCTCACACCCTGAGGGACAGCTGTGTGCACTCCACACTCACTCTCACACACAGAGGGATAAGTGTGTCCACACACTCTCACACCTTGTGGGACAGGGGTGTCCACTCGACACTCACTCACTCTCACACACTGAGGGACAGGTGTGTCCAATCCACACTCACTTTCACACCCTTTGGGACAGGTGTGTCCACTCCACACTCACTCTCTCAACCTGTGGGACAGGTGTGTCTACTCCACACTCACTCTCACACTCTGTGGGATAAGTGTGTCCACTCCATACGCACTCTCACACCCTCAGGGACAGGTGTGTCCACTCCACACCCACTCTCACACCCTGAGGTCCAGGTGTGTCTACTCCACACTCACTCTCACACTCTGAGGGACAGGTGTGTCCACTCCACACTCACTCTCACACCCTGAGGGACATGTGTGTCCACTCCTCCCTCACTCTCAAACCCTGAGGGACAGGTGTGTCCACTCCACACTCACTCTCACACACTGAGGGACCGGTTTGTCCACTCCACACTCACACTCACACCCTGAGGGACAGGTGTGTCCACTCCACATTCACTCTCACACACTGAGGGATAGGTGTGTCCACTCCACACTCACTCTCAAACACTGAGGGACAGGTGTGTCCACTCCACACCCACTCTCACACCTTGAGGTACAGGTGTGTCTTCACACTCACTCGCACACAATGAGGGACGTGTGTTTCCACTCCACACTCACTCTCACAGCCTGAGGGTCAGGTGTGTCCCTCTACATTCACTCTCACACACTGAGGGACATGTGTGTCCACCACACTCACTCTCACTCACTGAGGGACAGGTGTGTCCACTCCATACTCACTCCCACACACTGAGGGACATGTCTGTCCACTCCACACCCACACTCACACCCTGAGTGACAGGTGTGTGCACTCCACACTCACTCCCACACACTGAAGTACAGGTGTGTCCACTCCACACTCACTCTCACACCCTGTGGGACAGGTCTGTCCACTCCACACTGACTCCCACACACTGAGGGACAGGTGTGTCCACGCACACTCACTTACACACACTGAGGGACAGGTGAGTCCACACTCACTCTCACACCCTGTGGAACAGGTGTGTCCATTGCACACTCACTCTCATACACCGAGGGACAGGTGTGTCCACTCCACACTCACTCTCACACACTGAGGGACAGGTGTGTCCACTCCACACTCTCACACCCAGAGGGACAGGGGTTTGCACTCCAGACCCACTCTCACACCTTGAGGTACAGGTGTGTCTACTCCACACTCACTCTCACACACTGAGGGACAGGTATGTCCACTCCAAGCTCACTCTCACAACCTGAGCGACAGGTGTGTCCACTCCACACTCACTCTGACACCCTGTGGGACAGGTCTATCCACTCCAAACACTCTCTCACACAATGAGGGACAGGTGTGTCCACTCCACACTCACTATCACACACTGAGGGATAAGTGTGTCCACACTCACTCTCACACCCTGAGGGACAGGTATGTCCACTCCACGCTCACTCTCACAACATGAGGGACAGGTGTGTCCACTCCACACTCACTCTCACACACTGAGGGACAGGTGTGTCCACTCCACGCTCACTCTCACAACCTGAGCGACAGGTGTGTCCACTCCACACTCACTCTGACACCCTGTGGGACAGGTCTATCCACTCCAAACACTCTCTCACACAATGAGGGACAGGTGTGTCCACTCCACACTCACTCTAACACACTGAGGGACAGGTGTGTCCCTCAACACTCACTCTCACACACTGAGGGACATGTGTTTCCACTCCACACTCACTCTCACACCCTGTGGGACAGGTGTGTCCACTCCACACTCACTCTCACACACTGAGGGACAGGTGTGTCTAGTCCACACCCACTCTCACACCCTGTGGGACAGGTGTGTCCACTCCACACTCACTCTCACACACTGAGGGACAGGTGTGTCTAGTCCACACCCACTCTCACACCCTGTGGGACAGGTGTGTCCACTCCACACTCACTCTCACACACTGAGGGACAGGTGTGTCCACACCACACTCACTCTCACACACTGAGGGACAGCTGTGTCCACTCCACACTCACTCTCACACCATGTGGGACAGGTGTGTCCACTCCACACTCACTGTCACACCCTGTGGGACAGGTGTGTCCGCTCCACACTCACACTCACACACTGAGGCACAGGTGTGTCCACTCCACACTCACTCTCACACATTGAGGGATAAGTGTGTCCACTACAGACTCACTCTCACACACTGAGGGACAGGTGTGTCCAATCCACACTCACTTTCACACCCTTTGGGACAGGTGTGTGAACTCCACACTCACTCTCTCAACCTGTGGGACAGGTGTGTCTACTCCACACTCACTCTCACACTCTGTGGGATAAGTGTGTCCACTCCACACGCACTCTCACACCCTCAGGGACAGGTGTGTCCACTCCACACCCACTCTCACACCCTGAGGTCCAGGTGTGTCTACTCCACACTCACTCTCACACTCTGAGGGACAGGTGTGTCCACTCCACACTCACTCTCAAACCCTGAGTGACAGGTGTGTCCACTCCACACTCACTCTCACACACTGAGGGACCGGTTTGTCCACTCCACACTCACACTCACACCCTGAGGGACAGGTGTGTCCACTCCACATTCACTCTCACACACTGAGGGATAGGTGTGTCCACTCCACACTCACTCTCAAACACTGAGGGACAGGTGGGTCCACTCCACACCCACTCTCACACCTTGAGGTACAGGTGTGTCTTCACACTCACTCGCACACACTGAGGGACGTGTGTTTCCACTCCACACTCACTCTCACACACTGAGGGACAGGTGTGTCCACTCCATACTCAGTCCCACACACTGAGGGACATGACTGTCCACTCCACACCCACTCTCACACCCTGAGCGACAGGTGTGTACAGTCCACACTCACTCCCACACACTGAAGGACAGGTGTGTCCACTCCACACTCACTCTCACACCCTGAGGGACAGGTGTGTCCACGCACACTCACTTACACACACTGAGAGACAGGTGAGTCCACACTCACTCTCACACCCTGTGGGACAGGTGTGTCCATTGCACAATCACTCTCATACACCGAGGGACAGGTGTGTCCACTCCACACACACTCTCACACACTGAGGGACAGGTGTATCCCTCCACACTCACTCTCACACACTGATGGACATGTGTGTCCACTCCACACTCACTCTCACACCCTGAGGGACAGGTGTGTCCAGTCCATACCCACTCTCACACCCTGTGGGACAGGTGTGTCCACTCCACACTCACTCTCACACACTGAGGGACAGGTGTGTCCACACCACACTCACTCTCACACACTGAGGGACAGGTGTGTCCACTCCACACTCACTCTCACACACTGAGGGACAGGTGTGTCCAGTCCACACCCACTCTCACACCCTGTGGGACAGGTGTGTCCACTCCACACTCACTCTCACACACTGAGGGACAGGTGTGTCCACACCACACTCACTCTCACACACTGAGGGACAGGAGTGTCTACTCCACACTCACTCTCACACACTGAGGGACAGGTGTGTCCACTCCACACTGACTCTCACACCCTGAGGGACAGGTGTGTCCACTTCACACTCACTCCCACAGTCTGAGGGACAGGTATGCCCACTCCACGCTCACTCTCACAACCTGAGCGACAGGTGTGTCCACTCCACACTCACTCTGACACCCTGTGGGACAGGTCTATCCACTCCAAACACTCTCTCACACAATGAGGGACAGGTGTGTCCACTCCACACCCACTCTCACACCCTGTGGGACAGGTGTGTCCTCTAAACACACACTCTCACACACTGAGGGACAGGTGTATCGCTCCACACTCACTCTCACACACTGAGGGACATGTGTGTCCACTCCACACTCACTCTCACACCCTGTGGGACAGGTGTGTCCACTCCACACTCACTCTCACACACTGAGGGACAGGTGTGTCCAGTCCACACCCACTCTCACACCCTGTGGGACAGGTGTGTCCACTCCACACTCACTCTCACACACTGAGGGACAGGTGTGTCCAGTCCACACCCACTCTCACTCCCTGTGGGACAGGTGTGTCCACTCCACACTCACTCTCACACACTGAGGGACAGCTGTGTCCAATCCACACTCACTTTCACACCCTTTGGGACAGGTGTGTCCACTCCACACTCACTCTCTCAACCTGTGGGACAGGTGTGTCTACTCCACACTCACTCTCACACTCTGTGGGATAAGTGTGTCCACTCCACACTCACTCTCACACCCAGAGGGACAGGTGTGTCCACTCCTCCCTCACTCTCAAACCCTGAGTGACAGGTGTGTCCACTCCACACTCACTCTCACACACTGAGGGACCGGTTTGTCCACTCCACACTCACACTCACACCCTGAGGGACAGGTGTGTCCACTCCACATTCACTCTCACACACTGAGGGATAGGTGTGTCCACTCCACACTCACTCTCAAACACTGAGGGACAGGTGTGTCCACTCCACACCCACTCTCACACCCTGTGGGACAGGTCTGTCCACTCCACACTCACTCTCACACACTGAGGGACAGGTGTGTCCACGCACACTCACTTACACACACTGAGAGACAGGTGAGTCCACACTCACTCTCACACCCTGTGGGACAGGTGTGTCCATTGCACACTCACTCTCATACACCGAGGGACAGGTGTGTCCACTCCACACTCACTCTCACACACTGAGGGACAGGTGTTTCCACTCCACACTCACTCTCACACCCTGAGGGACAGCTGTGTCTACTCCACACTCACTCTCACACACTGAGGGACAGGTGTGTCCACTCCACACTGACTCTCACACCCTGACGGACAGGTGTGTCCACTTCACACTCACTCCCACACTCTGAGGGACAGGTATGTCCACTCCACGCTCACTTACACACACTGAGAGACAGGTGAGTCCACACTCACTCTCACAAACTGAGGGACAGGTGTGTCCACTCCACACACTGAGGGACAGGTGTGTCCACCCCACACTACTCTCACACACTGAGGGACTGGTGTGTCCACTGCACACTAACTCTCACACCTTGAGCGACTCAAGTGGCCACTCCACACTCACTATCACACACTGAGGGATAAGTGTGTACACACTCACTCTCACACCCTGAGCGACTGGTGTGTCCACTCAACCCTCACTCTCACACACTGAGGGATAGGTGTGTCCGCTCCACACTCACTCTCACACACTGATCGACAGGTGTGTCCACTCCACCCTCACTCTCACACCCTGAGCGACAGGTGTGTCCACTCCACCCTCACTCTCACACCCTGAGCGACAGGTGTGTCCACTCCACACTCACTCTCACAACCTGTGGGATAGGTCTGTCCATTCCATACACACTCTCACACAATGAGGGACAGGTGTGTCTACTCCACACTCACACTCACACACTGAGGGACAGGTGTGACCACACTCACACTTACACCCTGTGGGACAGGTGTTTACACACTCACTCTCAGAACCTCAGGGACAGGTTTGTTCATGCCACACTCACTCTCATACACCGAGGGACAGGTGTGTCCACTCCACACTGACTCTCACACACTGAGGGACAGGTGTGTCCAGTCCACACCCACTCTCACACCCTGTGGGACAGGTGTGTCCACTCCACACTCACTCTCACACACTGAGGGACAGGTGTGTCCACACCACACTCACTCTCACACACAGAGTGACAGGTGTGTCCACTTCACACTCACTCCCACACTCTGAGGGACAGGTATGTCCACTCCACGCTCACTCTCACAACCTGAGCGACAGGTGTGTCCACTCCACACTCACTCTGACACCCTGTGGGACAGGTCTATCCACTCCAAACACTCTCTCACACAATGAGGGACAGGTGTGTCCACTCCACACTCACTCTCACACCCTGTGGGACAGGTCTATCCACTCCAAACACTCTCTCACACAATGAGGGACAGGTGTGTCCACTCCATACCCACTCTCACACCCTGTGGGACAGGTGTTTCCTCTAAACACACACTCACACACACTGAGGGACAGGTGTATCCCTCCACACTCACTCTCACACACTGAGGGACATGTGTGTCCACTCCACACTCACTCTCACACCCTGTGGGACAGGTGTGTCCACTCCACACTCACTCTCACACACTGAGGGACAGGTGTGTCCAGTCCACACCCACTCTCACACCCTGTGGGACAGGTGTGTCCACTCCACACTCACTCTCACACACTGAGGGACAGCTGTGTCCACTCCACACTCACTCTCACACCATGTGGGACAGGTGTGTCCACTCCACACTCACTCTCACAGCCTGTGGGACAGGTGTGTCCGCTACACACACACACTCACACACTGAGGCACAGGTGTGTCCACTCCACACTCACTCTCAGACCTTGAGTGATAAGTGTGTCCACTACAGACTCACTCTCACACACTGAGGGACAGGTGTGTCCAATCCACACTCACTTTCACACCCTTTGGGACAGGTGTGTCCACTCCACACTCACTCTCTCAACCTGTGGGACAGGTGTGTCTACTCCACACTCACTCTCACACTCTGTGGGATAAGTGTGTCCACTCCACACTCACTCTCACACCCAGAGGGACAGGTGTGTCCACTCCTCCCTCACTCTCAAACCCTGAGTGACAGGTGTGTCCACTCCACACTCACTCTCACACACTGAGGGACCGGTTTGTCCACTCCACACTCACACTCACACCCTGAGGGACAGGTGTGTCCACTCCACATTCACTCTCACACACTGAGGGATAGGTGTGTCCACTCCACACTCACTCTCAAACACTGAGGGACAGGTGTGTCCACTCCACACCCACTCTCACAACCTGAGCGACAGGTGTGTGCAGTCCACACTCACTCCCACACACTGAAGGACAGGTGTGTCCACTCCACACTCACTCTCACACCCTGTGGGACAGGTCTGTCCACTCCACACTCACTCTCACACACTGAGGGACAGGTGTGTCCACGCACACTCACTTACACACACTGAGAGACAGGTGAGTCCACACTCACTCTCACACCCTGTGGGACAGGTGTGTCCATTGCACACTCACTCTCATACACCGAGGGACAGGTGTGTCCACTCCACACTCACTCTCACACACTGAGGGACATGTGTGTCCACTCCACACTCACTCTCACACCCTGTGGGACAGGTGTGTCCACTCCACACTCTGTCTCACACACTGAGGGACAGGTGTGTCCACTCCACACTCACTCTCACACCCTGTGGGACAGGTGTGTCCACTCCACACTCTCTCTGACACACTGAGGGACAGGTGTGTCCAGTCCACACCCACTCTCACACCCTGTGGGACAGGTGTGTCCACTCCACACTCACTCTCACACACTGAGGGACAGGTGTGTCCACACCACACTCACTCTCACACACTGAGGGACAGCTGTGTCCACTCCACACTCACTCTCACACCATGTGGGACAGGTGTGTCCACTCCACACTCACTCTCACACCCTGTGGGACAGGTGTGTCCGCTCCACACTCACACTCACACACTGAGGCACAGGTGTGTCCACTCCACACTCACTCTCACACATTGAGGGATAAGAGTGTCCACTACAGACTCACTCTCACACACTGAGGGACAGGTGTGACCAATCCACACTCACTTTCACACCCTTTGGGACAGGTGTGTCCACTCCACACTCACTCTCTCAACCTGTGGGACAGGTGTGTCTACTCCACACTCACTCTCACACTCTGTGGGATAAGTGTGTCCACTCCACACGCACTCTCACACCCTCAGGGACAGGTGTGTCCACTCCACACCCACTCTTACACCCTGAGGTCCAGGTGTGTCCACTCCACACTCACTCTCACACACTGAGGGACCGGTTTGTCCACTCCACACTCACACTCACACCCTGAGGGACAGGTGTGTCCACTCCACATTCACTCTCACACACTGAGGGATAGGTGTGTCCACTCCACACTCACTCTCAAACCCTGAGTGACAGGTGTGTCCACTCCACACTCACTCTCACACACTGAGGGACCGGTTTGTCCACTCCACACTCACACTCACACCCTGAGGGACAGGTGTGTCCACTCCACATTCACTCTCACACACTGAGGGATAGGTGTGTCCACTCCACACTCACTCTCAAACACTGAGGGACAGGTGTGTCCACTCCACACCCACTCTCACACCTTGAGGTACAGGTGTGTCTTCACACTCACTCTCACACACTGAGGGACGTGTGTTACCACTCCACACTCACTCTCACACACTGAGGGACAGGTGTGTCCACTCCATACTCATTCCCACACACTGAGGGACATGTCAGTCCACTCCACACCCACTCTCATACCCTGAGCGACAGGTGTGTGCACTCCACACTCACTCCCACACACTGAAGGACAGGTGTGTCCACTCCACACTCACTCTCACACCCTGTGGGACAGGTCTGTCCACTCCACACTCACTCTCACACACTGAGGGACAGGTGTGTCAACGCATACTCACTTACACACACTGAGAGACAGGTGAGTCCACACTCACTCTCACACCCTGTGGGACAGGTGTGTCCATAGCACACACACTCTCATACACCGAGGGACAGGTGTGTCCACTCCATACTCAGTCTCACACACTGAGGGACAGGTGTGTCCACTCCACACTCTCACACCCTGAGGGACAGGTGTGTCCACTCCAGACCCACTCTCACACCCTGAGGTACAGGTGTGTCTACTCCACACTCACTCTCACACACTGAGGGACAGGTGTGTCCACTCCACACTCACTCGCACACCCTGAGGGACAGGTGTGTCCACTTCACACTCACTCCCACACACTGAGGGACAGGTATGTCCACTCCACACTCACTCTGACACCCTTTGGGACAGGTCTATCCACTCCAAACACTCTCTCACACAATGAGGGACAGGTGTGTCCACTCCACACTCACACTCACACTCTGTGGGACAGGTGTGTCCACTCCACACACACTCTCACACACTGAGGGATAAGTGTGTCCACTCCACACTCACTCTCACACACTGAGGGACAGGTGTGTCCACTCCACACACTGAGGGACAGGTGTGTCCACCCCACACTACTCTCACACACTGAGGGACTGGTGTGTCCACTGCACACTAACTCTCACACCCTGAGGGACAGATGTGTCCAATCAACCCTCACTCTCACACACTGAGGGATAGGTGTGTCCGCTCCACACTCACTCTCACACCCTGAGCGACAGGTGTGTCCACTCCACCCTCACTCTCACAACCTGTGGGACAGGTCTGTCCACTCCATACACACTCTCACACAATGAGGGACAGGTGTGTCTACTCCACACTCACACTCACACACTGAGGGACAGGTGTGACCACACTCACTCTTACACCCTGTGGGACTGGTGTTTACACACTCACTGTCAGAACCTCAGGGACAGGTTTGTTCATGCCACACTCACTCTCATACACCGAGGGACAGGTGTGTCCACTCCACACTGACTCTCACACACTGAGGGACTGGTGTGTCCTCTGCACACCCACTCTCACACCTTGAGGTACAGGTGTGTCTTCACACTCACTCGCACACACTGAGGGACGTGTGTTTCCACTCCACACTCTCTCTCACACACTGAGGGACAGGTGTGTCCACTCCACACCCACTCTCACACCCTGAGGTACAGGTGTGTCTACTCCACACTCACTCTCACACACTGAGGGACAGGTGTGTCCACTCCACACTCACTCTCACACCCTGAGGGACAGGTGTGTCCACTTCACACTCACTCCCACACACTGAGGGACAGGTATGTCCACTCCACACTCACTCTGACACCCTTTGGGACAGGTCTATCCACTCCAAACACTCTCTCACACAATGAGGGACAGGTGTGTCCACTCCACACTCACACTCACACCCTGTGGGACAGGTGTGTCCACTCCACACACACTCTCACACACTGAGGGATAAGTGTGTCCACTCCACACTCACTCTCACACACTGAGGGACAGGTGTGTCCACTCCACACACTGAGGGACAGGTGTGTCCACCCCACACTACTCTCACACACTGAGGGACTGGTGTGTCCACTGCACACTAACTCTCACACCCTGAGGGACAGATGTGTCCAATCAACCCTCACTCTCACACACTGAGGGATAGGTGTGTCCGCTCCACACTCACTCTCACACCCTGAGCGACAGGTGTGTCCACTCCACCCTCACTCTCACAACCTGTGGGACAGGTCTGTCCACTCCATACACACACTCACACAATGAGGGACAGTTGTGTCTACTCCACACTCACACTCACACACTGAGGGACAGGTGTGAACACACTCACTCTTACACCCTGTGGGACAGGTGTTTACACACTCACTCTCAGAACCTCAGGGACAGGTTTGTTCATGCCACACTCACTCTCATACACCGAGGGACAGGTGTGTCCACTCCACACTGACTCTCACACACTGAGGGACTGGTGTGTCCTCTGCACACCCACTCTCACACCTTGAGGTACAGGTGTGTCTTCACACTCACTCGCACACACTGAGGGACGTGTGTTTCCACTCCACACTCTCTCTCACACACTGACAGGTGTGTCCAATCCATACTCACTCCCACACACTGAGGGACATGTCTGTCCACTCCACACCCACTCTCATACCCTGAGCGACAGGTGTGTGCACTCCACACTCACTCCCACACACTGAAGGACATGTGTGTCCACTCCACACTCACTCTCACACCCTGTGGGACAGGTCTGTCCACTCCACACTCACTCTCACACACTGAGGGACAGGTGTGTCAACGCACACTCACTTACACACACTGAGAGATAGGTGAGTCCACACTCACTCTCACACCCTGTGGGACAGGTGTGTCCATTGCACACTCACTCTCATACACCGAGGGACAGGTGTGTCCACTCCACACTCACTCTCACACCCTGTGGGACAGGTGTGTCCACTCCACACTCTCTCTCACACACTGAGGGACAGGTGTGTCCACTCCACACTCACTCTCACACACTGAGGGACAGGTGTGTCCACTCCACACACTGAGGGACAGGTGTGTCCACCCCACACTACTCTCACACACTGAGGGACTGGTGTGTCCACTGCACACTAACTCTCACACCCTGAGGGACAGATGTGTCCAATCAACCCTCACTCTCACACACTGAGGGATAGGTGTGTCCGCTCCACACTCACTCTCACACCCTGAGCGACAGGTGTGTCCACTCCACCCTCACTCTCACAACCTGTGGGACAGGTCTGTCCACTCCATACACACTCTCACACAATGAGGGACAGGTGTGTCTACTCCACACTCACACTCACACACTGAGGGACAGGTGTGACCACACTCACTCTTACACCCTGTGGGACAGGTGTTTACACACTCACTGTCAGAACCTCAGGGACAGGTTTGTTCATGCCACACTCACTCTCATACACCGAGGGACAGGTGTGTCCACTCCACACTGACTCTCACACACTGAGGGACTGGTGTGTCCTCTGCACACCCACTCTCACACCTTGAGGTACAGGTGTGTCTTCACACTCACTCGCACACACTGAGGGACGTGTGTTTCCAATCCACACTCTCTCTCACACACTGAGGGACAGGTGTGTCCACTCCACACCCACTCTCACACCCTGAGGTACAGGTGTGTCTACTCCACACTCACTCTCACACACTGAGGGACAGGTGTGTCCACTCCACACTCACTCTCACACCCTGAGGGACAGGTGTGTCCACTTCACACTCACTCCCACACACTGAGGGACAGGTATGTCCACTCCACACTCACTCTGACACCCTTTGGGACAGGTCTATCCACTCCAAACACTCTCTCACACAATGAGGGACAGGTGTGTCCACTCAACACTCACACTCACACCCTGTGGGACAGGTGTGTCCACTCCACACACACTCTCACACACTGAGGGATAAGTGTGTCCACTCCACACTCACTCTCACACACTGAGGGACAGGTGTGTCCACTCCACACACTGAGGGACAGGTGTGTCCACCCCACACTACTCTCACACACTGAGGGACTGGTGTGTCCACTGCACACTAACTCTCACACCCTGAGGGACAGATGTGTCCAATCAACCCTCACTCTCACACACTGAGGGATAGGTGTGTCCGCTCCACACTCACTCTCACACCCTGAGCGACAGGTGTGTCCACTCCACCCTCACTCTCACAACCTGTGGGACAGGTCTGTCCACTCCATACACACACTCACACAATGAGGGACAGTTGTGTCTACTCCACACTCACACTCACACACTGAGGGACAGGTGTGAACACACTCACTCTTACACCCTGTGGGACAGGTGTTTACAGACTCACTCTCAGAACCTCAGGGACAGGTTTGTTCATGCCACACTCACTCTCATACACCGAGGGACAGGTGTGTCCACTCCACACTGACTCTCACACACTGAGGGACTGGTGTGTCCTCTGCACACCCACTCTCACACCTTGAGGTACAGGTGTGTCTTCACACTCACTCGCACACACTGAGGGACGTGTGTTTCCACTCCACACTCTCTCTCACACACTGACAGGTGTGTCCAATCCATACTCACTCCCACAAACTGAGGGACATGTCTGTCCACTCCACACCCACTCTCATACCCTGAGCGACAGGTGTGTGCACTCCACACTCACTCCCACACACTGAAGGACAGGTGTGTCCACTCCACACTCACTCTCACACCCTGTGGGACAGGTCTGTCCACTCCACACTCACTCTCACACACTGAGGGACAGGTGTGTCAACGCACACTCACTTACACACACTGAGAGATAGGTGAGTCCACACTCACTCTCACACCCTGTGGGACAGGTGTGTCCATTGCACACTCACTCTCATACACCGAGGGACAGGTGTGTCCACTCCACACTCACTCTCACACCCTGTGGGACAGGTGTGTCCACTCCACACTCTCTCTCACACACTGAGGGACAGGTGTGTCCACTCCACACTCACTCTCACACCCTGTGGGACAGGTGTGTCCACTCCACACTCTCTCTGACACACTGAGGGACAGGTGTGTCCAGTCCACACCCACTCTCACACCCTGTGGGACAGGTGTGTCCACTCCACACTCACTCTCACACACTGAGGGACAGGTGTGTCCACACCACACTCACTCTCACACACTGAGGGACAGCTGTGTCCACTCCACACTCACTCTCACACCATGTGGGACAGGTGTGTCCACTCCACACTCACTCTCACACCCTGTGGGACAGGTGTGTCCGCTCCACACTCACACTCACACACTGAGGCACAGGTGTGTCCACTCCACACTCACTCTCACACATTGAGGGATAAGAGTGTCCACTACAGACTCACTCTCACACACTGAGGGACAGGTGTGACCAATCCACACTCACTTTCACACCCTTTGGGACAGGTGTGTCCACTCCACACTCACTCTCTCAACCTGTGGGACAGGTGTGTCTACTCCACACTCACTCTCACACTCTGTGGGATAAGTGTGTCCACTCCACACGCACTCTCACACCCTCAGGGACAGGTGTGTCCACTCCACACCCACTCTCACACCCTGAGGTCCAGGTGTGTCCACTCCACACTCACTCTCACACACTGAGGGACCGGTTTGTCCACTCCACACTCACACTCACACCCTGAGGGACAGGTGTGTCCACTCCACATTCACTCTCACACACTGAGGGATAGGTGTGTCCACTCCACACTCACTCTCAAACCCTGAGTGACAGGTGTGTCCACTCCACACTCACTCTCACACACTGAGGGACCGGTTTGTCCACTCCACACTCACACTCACACCCTGAGGGACAGGTGTGTCCACTCCACATTCACTCTCACACACTGAGGGATAGGTGTGTCCACTCCACACTCACTCTCAAACACTGAGGGACAGGTGTGTCCACTCCACACCCACTCTCACACCTTGAGGTACAGGTGTGTCTTCACACTCACTCTCACACACTGAGGGACGTGTGTTACCACTCCACACTCACTCTCACACACTGAGGGACAGGTGTGTCCACTCCATACTCACTCCCACACACTGAGGGACATGTCAGTCCACTCCACACCCACTCTCATACCCTGAGCGACAGGTGTGTGCACTCCACACTCACTCCCACACACTGAAGGACAGGTGTGTCCACTCCACACTCACTCTCACACCCTGTGGGACAGGTCTGTCCACTCCACACTCACTCTCACACACTGAGGGACAGGTGTGTCAACGCATACTCACTTACACACACTGAGAGACAGGTGAGTCCACACTCACTCTCACACCCTGTGGGACAGGTGTGTCCATAGCACACACACTCTCATACACCGAGGGACAGGTGTGTCCACTCCATACTCAGTCTCACACACTGAGGGACAGGTGTGTCCACTCCACACTCTCACACCCTGAGGGACAGGTGTGTCCACTCCAGACCCACTCTCACACCCTGAGGTACAGGTGTGTCTACTCCACACTCACTCTCACACACTGAGGGACAGGTGTGTCCACTCCACACTCACTCGCACACCCTGAGGGACAGGTGTGTCCACTTCACACTCACTCCCACACACTGAGGGACAGGTATGTCCACTCCACACTCACTCTGACACCCTTTGGGACAGGTCTATCCACTCCAAACACTCTCTCACACAATGAGGGACAGGTGTGTCCACTCCACACTCACACTCACACTCTGTGGGACAGGTGTGTCCACTCCACACACACTCTCACACACTGAGGGATAAGTGTGTCCACTCCACACTCACTCTCACACCTTGAGGTACAGGTGTGTCTTCACACTCACTCTCACACACTGAGGGACAGGTGTGTCCACTCCACACACTGAGGGACAGGTGTGTCCACCCCACACTACTCTCACACACTGAGGGACTGGTGTGTCCACTGCACACTAACTCTCACACCCTGAGGGACAGATGTGTCCAATCAACCCTCACTCTCACACACTGAGGGATAGGTGTGTCCGCTCCACACTCACTCTCACACCCTGAGCGACAGGTGTGTCCACTCCACCCTCACTCTCACAACCTGTGGGACAGGTCTGTCCACTCCATACACACACTCACACAATGAGGGACAGTTGTGTCTACTCCACACTCACACTCACACACTGAGGGACAGGTGTGAACACACTCACTCTTACACCCTGTGGGACAGGTGTTTACACACTCACTCTCAGAACCTCAGGGACAGGTTTGTTCATGCCACACTCACTCTCATACACCGAGGGACAGGTGTGTCCACTCCACACTGACTCTCACACACTGAGGGACTGGTGTGTCCTCTGCACACCCACTCTCACACCTTGAGGTACAGGTGTGTCTTCACACTCACTCGCACACACTGAGGGACGTGTGTTTCCACTCCACACTCTCTCTCACACACTGACAGGTGTGTCCAATCCATACTCACTCCCACACACTGAGGGACATGTCTGTCCACTCCACACCCACTCTCATACCCTGAGCGACAGGTGTGTGCACTCCACACTCACTCCCACACACTGAAGGACATGTGTGTCCACTCCACACTCACTCTCACACCCTGTGGGACAGGTCTGTCCACTCCACACTCACTCTCACACACTGAGGGACAGGTGTGTCAACGCACACTCACTTACACACACTGAGAGATAGGTGAGTCCACACTCACTCTCACACCCTGTGGGACAGGTGTGTCCATTGCACACTCACTCTCATACACCGAGGGACAGGTGTGTCCACTCCACACTCACTCTCACACCCTGTGGGACAGGTGTGTCCACTCCACACTCTCTCTCACACACTGAGGGACAGGTGTGTCCACTCCACACTCACTCTCACACACTGAGGGACAGGTGTGTCCACTCCACACACTGAGGGACAGGTGTGTCCACCCCACACTACTCTCACACACTGAGGGACTGGTGTGTCCACTGCACACTAACTCTCACACCCTGAGGGACAGATGTGTCCAATCAACCCTCACTCTCACACACTGAGGGATAGGTGTGTCCGCTCCACACTCACTCTCACACCCTGAGCGACAGGTGTGTCCACTCCACCCTCACTCTCACAACCTGTGGGACAGGTCTGTCCACTCCATACACACTCTCACACAATGAGGGACAGGTGTGTCTACTCCACACTCACACTCACACACTGAGGGACAGGTGTGACCACACTCACTCTTACACCCTGTGGGACAGGTGTTTACACACTCACTGTCAGAACCTCAGGGACAGGTTTGTTCATGCCACACTCACTCTCATACACCGAGGGACAGGTGTGTCCACTCCACACTGACTCTCACACACTGAGGGACTGGTGTGTCCTCTGCACACCCACTCTCACACCTTGAGGTACAGGTGTGTCTTCACACTCACTCGCACACACTGAGGGACGTGTGTTTCCAATCCACACTCTCTCTCACACACTGAGGGACAGGTGTGTCCACTCCACACCCACTCTCACACCCTGAGGTACAGGTGTGTCTACTCCACACTCACTCTCACACACTGAGGGACAGGTGTGTCCACTCCACACTCACTCTCACACCCTGAGGGACAGGTGTGTCCACTTCACACTCACTCCCACACACTGAGGGACAGGTATGTCCACTCCACACTCACTCTGACACCCTTTGGGACAGGTCTATCCACTCCAAACACTCTCTCAGACAATGAGGGACAGGTGTGTCCACTCAACACTCACACACGCACCCTGTGGGACAGGTGTGTCCACTCCACACACACTCTCACACACTGAGGGATAAGTGTGTCCACTCCACACTCACTCTCACACACTGAGGGACAGGTGTGTCCACTCCACACACTGAGGGACAGGTGTGTCCACCCCACACTACTCTCACACACTGAGGGACTGGTGTGTCCACTGCACACTAACTCTCACACCCTGAGGGACAGATGTGTCCAATCAACCCTCACTCTCACACACTGAGGGATAGGTGTGTCCGCTCCACACTCACTCTCACACCCTGAGCGACAGGTGTGTCCACTCCACCCTCACTCTCACAACCTGTGGGACAGGTCTGTCCACTCCATACACACACTCACACAATGAGGGACAGTTGTGTCTACTCCACACTCACACTCACACACTGAGGGACAGGTGTGAACACACTCACTCTTACACCCTGTGGGACAGGTGTTTACAGACTCACTCTCAGAACCTCAGGGACAGGTTTGTTCATGCCACACTCACTCTCATACACCGAGGGACAGGTGTGTCCACTCCACACTGACTCTCACACACTGAGGGACTGGTGTGTCCTCTGCACACCCACTCTCACACCTTGAGGTACAGGTGTGTCTTCACACTCACTCGCACACACTGAGGGACGTGTGTTTCCACTCCACACTCTCTCTCACACACTGACAGGTGTGTCCAATCCATACTCACTCCCACAAACTGAGGGACATGTCTGTCCACTCCACACCCACTCTCATACCCTGAGCGACAGGTGTGTGCACTCCACACTCACTCCCACACACTGAAGGACAGGTGTGTCCACTCCACACTCACTCTCACACCCTGTGGGACAGGTCTGTCCACTCCACACTCACTCTCACACACTGAGGGACAGGTGTGTCAACGCACACTCACTTACACACACTGAGAGATAGGTGAGTCCACACTCACTCTCACACCCTGTGGGACAGGTGTGTCCATTGCACACTCACTCTCATACACCGAGGGACAGGTGTGTCCACTCCACACTCACTCTCACACCCTGTGGGACAGGTGTGTCCACTCCACACTCTCTCTCACACACTGAGGGACAGGTGTGTCCACTCCACACTCACTCTCACACCCTGTGGGACAGGTGTGTCCACTCCACACTCTCTCTGACACACTGAGGGACAGGTGTGTCCAGTCCACACCCACTCTCACACCCTGTGGGACAGGTGTGTCCACTCCACACTCACTCTCACACACTGAGGGACAGGTGTGTCCACACCACACTCACTCTCACACACTGAGGGACAGCTGTGTCCACTCCACACTCACTCTCACACCATGTGGGACAGGTGTGTCCACTCCACACTCACTCTCACACCCTGTGGGACAGGTGTGTCCGCTCCACACTCACACTCACACACTGAGGCACAGGTGTGTCCACTCCACACTCACTCTCACACATTGAGGGATAAGAGTATCCACTACAGACTCACTCTTACACACTGAGGGACAGGTGTGACCAATCCACACTCACTTTCACACCCTTTGGGACAGGTGTGTCCACTCCACACTCACTCTCTCAACCTGTGGGACAGGTGTGTCTACTCCACACTCACTCTCACACTCTGTGGGATAAGTGTGTCCACTCCACACGCACTCTCACACCCTCAGGGACAGGTGTGTCCACTCCACACCCACTCTCACACCCTGAGGTCCAGGTGTGTCCACTCCACACTCACTCTCACACACTGAGGGACCGGTTTGTCCACTCCACACTCACACTCACACCCTGAGGGACAGGTGTGTCCACTCCACATTCACTCTCACACACTGAGGGATAGGTGTGTCCACTCCACACTCACTCTCAAACCCTGAGTGACAGGTGTGTCCACTCCACACTCACTCTCACACACTGAGGGACCGGTTTGTCCACTCCACACTCACACTCACACCCTGAGGGACAGGTGTGTCCACTCCACATTCACTCTCACACACTGAGGGATAGGTGTGTCCACTCCACACTCACTCTCAAACACTGAGGGACAGGTGTGTCCACTCCACACCCACTCTCACACCTTGAGGTACAGGTGTGTCTTCACACTCACTCTCACACACTGAGGGACGTGTGTTACCACTCCACACTCACTCTCACACACTGAGGGACAGGTGTGTCCACTCCATACTCACTCCCACACACTGAGGGACATGTCAGTCCACTCCACACCCACTCTCATACCCTGAGCGACAGGTGTGTGCACTCCACACTCACTCCCACACACTGAAGGACAGGTGTGTCCACTCCACACTCACTCTCACACCCTGTGGGACAGGTCTGTCCACTCCACACTCACTCTCACACACTGAGGGACAGGTGTGTCAACGCATACTCACTTACACACACTGAGAGACAGGTGAGTCCACACTCACTCTCACACCCTGTGGGACAGGTGTGTCCATAGCACACACACTCTCATACACCGAGGGACAGGTGTGTCCACTCCATACTCAGTCTCACACACTGAGGGACAGGTGTGTCCACTCCACACTCTCACACCCTGAGGGACAGGTGTGTCCACTCCAGACCCACTCTCACACCCTGAGGTACAGGTGTGTCTACTCCACACTCACTCTCACACACTGAGGGACAGGTGTGTCCACTCCACACTCACTCGCACACCCTGAGGGACAGGTGTGTCCACTTCACACTCACTCCCACACACTGAGGGACAGGTATGTCCACTCCACACTCACTCTGACACCCTTTGGGACAGGTCTATCCACTCCAAACACTCTCTCACACAATGAGGGACAGGTGTGTCCACTCCACACTCACACTCACACTCTGTGGGACAGGTGTGTCCACTCCACACACACTCTCACACACTGAGGGATAAGTGTGTCCACTCCACACTCACTCTCACACACTGAGGGACAGGTGTGTCCACTCCACACACTGAGGGACAGGTGTGTCCACCCCACACTACTCTCACACACTGAGGGACTGGTGTGTCCACTGCACACTAACTCTCACACCCTGAGGGACAGATGTGTCCAATCAACCCTCACTCTCACACACTGAGGGATAGGTGTGTCCGCTCCACACTCACTCTCACACCCTGAGCGACAGGTGTGTCCACTCCACCCTCACTCTCACAACCTGTGGGACAGGTCTGTCCACTCCATACACACTCTCACACAATGAGGGACAGGTGTGTCTACTCCACACTCACACTCACACACTGAGGGACAGGTGTGACCACACTCACTCTTACACCCTGTGGGACAGGTGTTTACACACTCACTGTCAGAACCTCAGGGACAGGTTTGTTCATGCCACACTCACTCTCATACACCGAGGGACAGGTGTGTCCACTCCACACTGACTCTCACACACTGAGGGACTGGTGTGTCCTCTGCACACCCACTCTCACACCTTGAGGTACAGGTGTGTCTTCACACTCACTCGCACACACTGAGGGACGTGTGTTTCCACTCCACACTCTCTCTCACACACTGAGGGACAGGTGTGTCCACTCCACACCCACTCTCACACCCTGAGGTACAGGTGTGTCTACTCCACACTCACTCTCACACACTGAGGGACAGGTGTGTCCACTCCACACTCACTCTCACACCCTGAGGGACAGGTGTGTCCACTTCACACTCACTCCCACACACTGAGGGACAGGTATGTCCACTCCACACTCACTCTGACACCCTTTGGGACAGGTCTATCCACTCCAAACACTCTCTCACACAATGAGGGACAGGTGTGTCCACTCCACACTCACACTCACACCCTGTGGGACAGGTGTGTCCACTCCACACACACTCTCACACACTGAGGGATAAGTGTGTCCACTCCACACTCACTCTCACACACTGAGGGACAGGTGTGTCCACTCCACACACTGAGGGACAGGTGTGTCCACCCCACACTACTCTCACACACTGAGGGACTGGTGTGTCCACTGCACACTAACTCTCACACCCTGAGGGACAGATGTGTCCAATCAACCCTCACTCTCACACACTGAGGGATAGGTGTGTCCGCTCCACACTCACTCTCACACCCTGAGCGACAGGTGTGTCCACTCCACCCTCACTCTCACAACCTGTGGGACAGGTCTGTCCACTCCATACACACACTCACACAATGAGGGACAGTTGTGTCTACTCCACACTCACACTCACACACTGAGGGACAGGTGTGAACACACTCACTCTTACACCCTGTGGGACAGGTGTTTACACACTCACTCTCAGAACCTCAGGGACAGGTTTGTTCATGCCACACTCACTCTCACACACTGAGGGACAGGTGTGTCCACTCCACACACTGAGGGACAGGTGTGTCCACCCCACACTACTCTCACACACTGAGGGACTGGTGTGTCCACTGCACACTAACTCTCACACCCTGAGGGACAGATGTGTCCAATCAACCCTCACTCTCACACACTGAGGGATAGGTGTGTCCGCTCCACACTCACTCTCACACCCTGAGCGACAGGTGTGTCCACTCCACCCTCACTCTCACAACCTGTGGGACAGGTCTGTCCACTCCATACACACACTCACACAATGAGGGACAGTTGTGTCTACTCCACACTCACACTCACACACTGAGGGACAGGTGTGAACACACTCACTCTTACACCCTGTGGGACAGGTGTTTACACACTCACTCTCAGAACCTCAGGGACAGGTTTGTTCATGCCACACTCACTCTCATACACCGAGGGACAGGTGTGTCCACTCCACACTGACTCTCACACACTGAGGGACTGGTGTGTCCTCTGCACACCCACTCTCACACCTTGAGGTACAGGTGTGTCTTCACACTCACTCGCACACACTGAGGGACGTGTGTTTCCACTCCACACTCTCTCTCACACACTGACAGGTGTGTCCAATCCATACTCACTCCCACACACTGAGGGACATGTCTGTCCACTCCACACCCACTCTCACACCCTGAGCGACAGGTGTGTGCACTCCACACTCACTCCCACACACTGAAGGACAGGTGTGTCCACTCCACACTCACTCTCACACCCTGTGGGACAGGTCTGTCCACTCCACACTCACTCTCACACACTGAGGGACAGGTGTGTCAACGCACACTCACTTACACACACTGAGAGATAGGTGAGTCCACACTCACTCTCACACCCTGTGGGACAGGTGTGTCCATTGCACACTCACTCTCATACACCGAGGGACAGGTGTGTCCACTCCACACTCACTCTCACACCCTGTGGGACAGGTGTGTCCACTCCACACTCTCTCTCACACACTGAGGGACAGGTGTGTCCACTCCACACTCACTCTCACACACTGAGGGACAGGTGTGTCCACTCCACACACTGAGGGACAGGTGTGTCCACCCCACACTACTCTCACACACTGAGGGACTGGTGTGTCCACTGCACACTAACTCTCACACCCTGAGGGACAGATGTGTCCAATCAACCCTCACTCTCACACACTGAGGGATAGGTGTGTCCGCTCCACACTCACTCTCACACCCTGAGCGACAGGTGTGTCCACTCCACCCTCACTCTCACAACCTGTGGGACAGGTCTGTCCACTCCATACACACTCTCACACAATGAGGGACAGGTGTGTCTACTCCACACTCACACTCACACACTGAGGGACAGGTGTGACCACACTCACTCTTACACCCTGTGGGACAGGTGTTTACACACTCACTGTCAGAACCTCAGGGACAGGTTTGTTCATGCCACACTCACTCTCATACACCGAGGGACAGGTGTGTCCACTCCACACTGACTCTCACACACTGAGGGACTGGTGTGTCCTCTGCACACCCACTCTCACACCTTGAGGTACAGGTGTGTCTTCACACTCACTCGCACACACTGAGGGACGTGTGTTTCCACTCCACACTCTCTCTCACACACTGAGGGACAGGTGTGTCCACTCCACACCCACTCTCACACCCTGAGGTACAGGTGTGTCTACTCCACACTCACTCTCACACACTGAGGGACAGGTGTGTCCACTCCACACTCACTCTCACACCCTGAGGGACAGGTGTGTCCACTTCACACTCACTCCCACACACTGAGGGACAGGTATGTCCACTCCACACTCACTCTGACACCCTTTGGGACAGGTCTATCCACTCCAAACACTCTCTCACACAATGAGGGACAGGTGTGTCCACTCCACACTCACACTCACACCCTGTGGGACAGGTGTGTCCACTCCACACACACTCTCACACACTGAGGGATAAGTGTGTCCACTCCACACTCACTCTCACACACTGAGGGACAGGTGTGTCCACTCCACACACTGAGGGACAGGTGTGTCCACCCCACACTACTCTCACACACTGAGGGACTGGTGTGTCCACTGCACACTAACTCTCACACCCTGAGGGACAGATGTGTCCAATCAACCCTCACTCTCACACACTGAGGGATAGGTGTGTCCGCTCCACACTCACTCTCACACCCTGAGCGACAGGTGTGTCCACTCCACCCTCACTCTCACAACCTGTGGGACAGGTCTGTCCACTCCATACACACACTCACACAATGAGGGACAGTTGTGTCTACTCCACACTCACACTCACACACTGAGGGACAGGTGTGAACACACTCACTCTTACACCCTGTGGGACAGGTGTTTACACACTCACTCTCAGAACCTCAGGGACAGGTTTGTTCATGCCACACTCACTCTCATACACCGAGGGACAGGTGTGTCCACTCCACACTGACTCTCACACACTGAGGGACTGGTGTGTCCTCTGCACACCCACTCTCACACCTTGAGGTACAGGTGTGTCTTCACACTCACTCGCACACACTGAGGGACGTGTGTTTCCACTCCACACTCTCTCTCACACACTGACAGGTGTGTCCAATCCATACTCACTCCCACACACTGAGGGACATGTCTGTCCACTCCACACCCACTCTCATACCCTGAGCGACAGGTGTGTGCACTCCACACTCACTCCCACACACTGAAGGACAGGTGTGTCCACTCCACACTCACTCTCACACCCTGTGGGACAGGTCTGTCCACTCCACACTCACTCTCACACACTGAGGGACAGGTGTGTCAACGCACACTCACTTACACACACTGAGAGATAGGTGAGTCCACACTCACTCTCACACCCTGTGGGACAGGTGTGTCCATTGCACACTCACTCTCATACACCGAGGGACAGGTGTGTCCACTCCACACTCACTCTCACACCCTGTGGGACAGGTGTGTCCACTCCACACTCTCTCTCACACACTGAGGGACAGGTGTGTCCACTCCACACTCACTCTCACACCCTGTGGGACAGGTGTGTCCACTCCACACTCTCTCTGACACACTGAGGGACAGGTGTGTCCAGTCCACACCCACTCTCACACCCTGTGGGACAGGTGTGTCCACTCCACACTCACTCTCACACACTGAGGGACAGGTGTGTCCACACCACACTCACTCTCACACACTGAGGGACAGCTGTGTCCACTCCACACTCACTCTCACACCATGTGGGACAGGTGTGTCCACTCCACACTCACTCTCACACCCTGTGGGACAGGTGTGTCCGCTCCACACTCACACTCACACACTGAGGCACAGGTGTGTCCACTCCACACTCACTCTCACACATTGAGGGATAAGAGTGTCCACTACAGACTCACTCTCACACACTGAGGGACAGGTGTGACCAATCCACACTCACTTTCACACCCTTTGGGACAGGTGTGTCCACTCCACACTCACTCTCTCAACCTGTGGGACAGGTGTGTCTACTCCACACTCACTCTCACACTCTGTGGGATAAGTGTGTCCACTCCACACGCACTCTCACACCCTCAGGGACAGGTGTGTCCACTCCACACCCACTCTCACACCCTGAGGTCCAGGTGTGTCCACTCCACACTCACTCTCACACACTGAGGGACCGGTTTGTCCACTCCACACTCACACTCACACCCTGAGGGACAGGTGTGTCCACTCCACATTCACTCTCACACACTGAGGGATAGGTGTGTCCACTCCACACTCACTCTCAAACCCTGAGTGACAGGTGTGTCCACTCCACACTCACTCTCACACACTGAGGGACCGGTTTGTCCACTCCACACTCACACTCACACCCTGAGGGACAGGTGTGTCCACTCCACATTCACTCTCACACACTGAGGGATAGGTGTGTCCACTCCACACTCACTCTCAAACACTGAGGGACAGGTGTGTCCACTCCACACCCACTCTCACACCTTGAGGTACAGGTGTGTCTTCACACTCACTCTCACACACTGAGGGACGTGTGTTACCACTCCACACTCACTCTCACACACTGAGGGACAGGTGTGTCCACTCCATACTCACTCCCACACACTGAGGGACATGTCAGTCCACTCCACACCCACTCTCATACCCTGAGCGACAGGTGTGTGCACTCCACACTCACTCCCACACACTGAAGGACAGGTGTGTCCACTCCACACTCACTCTCACACCCTGTGGGACAGGTCTGTCCACTCCACACTCACTCTCACACACTGAGGGACAGGTGTGTCAACGCATACTCACTTACACACACTGAGAGACAGGTGAGTCCACACTCACTCTCACACCCTGTGGGACAGGTGTGTCCATAGCACACACACTCTCATACACCGAGGGACAGGTGTGTCCACTCCATACTCAGTCTCACACACTGAGGGACAGGTGTGTCCACTCCACACTCTCACACCCTGAGGGACAGGTGTGTCCACTCCAGACCCACTCTCACACCCTGAGGTACAGGTGTGTCTACTCCACACTCACTCTCACACACTGAGGGACAGGTGTGTCCACTCCACACTCACTCGCACACCCTGAGGGACAGGTGTGTCCACTTCACACTCACTCCCACACACTGAGGGACAGGTATGTCCACTCCACACTCACTCTGACACCCTTTGGGACAGGTCTATCCACTCCAAACACTCTCTCACACAATGAGGGACAGGTGTGTCCACTCCACACTCACACTCACACTCTGTGGGACAGGTGTGTCCACTCCACACACACTCTCACACACTGAGGGATAAGTGTGTCCACTCCACACTCACTCTCACACACTGAGGGACAGGTGTGTCCACTCCACACACTGAGGGACAGGTGTGTCCACCCCACACTACTCTCACACACTGAGGGACTGGTGTGTCCACTTCACACTCACTCCCACACACTGAGGGACAGGTATGTCCACTCCACACTCACTCTGACACCCTTTGGGACAGGTGTTTACACACTCACTGTCAGAACCTCAGGGACAGGTTTGTTCATGCCACACTCACTCTCACACACTGAGGGACAGGTGTGTCCACTGCACACTAACTCTCACACCCTGAGGGACAGATGTGTCCAATCAACCCTCACTCTCACACACTGAGGGATAGGTGTGTCCGCTCCACACTCACTCTCACACCCTGAGCGACAGGTGTGTCCACTCCACCCTCACTCTCACAACCTGTGGGACAGGTCTGTCCACTCCATACACACTCTCACACAATGAGGGACAGGTGTGTCTACTCCACACTCACACTCACACACTGAGGGACAGGTGTGACCACACTCACTCTTACACCCTGTGGGACAGGTGTTTACACACTCACTGTCAGAACCTCAGGGACAGGTTTGTTCATGCCACACTCACTCTCATACACCGAGGGACAGGTGTGTCCACTCCACACTGACTCTCACACACTGAGGGACTGGTGTGTCCTCTGCACACCCACTCTCACACCTTGAGGTACAGGTGTGTCTTCACACTCACTCGCACACACTGAGGGACGTGTGTTTCCACTCCACACTCTCTCTCACACACTGAGGGACAGGTGTGTCCACTCCACACCCACTCTCACACCCTGAGGTACAGGTGTGTCTACTCCACACTCACTCTCACACACTGAGGGACAGGTGTGTCCACTCCACACTCACTCTCACACCCTGAGGGACAGGTGTGTCCACTTCACACTCACTCCCACACACTGAGGGACAGGTATGTCCACTCCACACTCACTCTGACACCCTTTGGGACAGGTCTATCCACTCCAAACACTCTCTCACACAATGAGGGACAGGTGTGTCCACTCCACACTCACACTCACACCCTGTGGGACAGGTGTGTCCACTCCACACACACTCTCACACACTGAGGGACAGGTGTGTCCACTCCACACACTGAGGGACAGGTGTGTCCACCCCACACTACTCTCACACACTGAGGGACTGGTGTGTCCACTGCACACTAACTCTCACACCCTGAGGGACAGATGTGTCCAATCAACCCTCACTCTCACACACTGAGGGATAGGTGTGTCCGCTCCACACTCACTCTCACACCCTGAGCGACAGGTGTGTCCACTCCACCCTCACTCTCACAACCTGTGGGACAGGTCTGTCCACTCCATACACACACTCACACAATGAGGGACAGTTGTGTCTACTCCACACTCACACTCACACACTGAGGGACAGGTGTGAACACACTCACTCTTACACCCTGTGGGACAGGTGTTTACACACTCACTCTCAGAACCTCAGGGACAGGTTTGTTCATGCCACACTCACTCTCATACACCGAGGGACAGGTGTGTCCACTCCACACTGACTCTCACACACTGAGGGACTGGTGTGTCCTCTGCACACCCACTCTCACACCTTGAGGTACAGGTGTGTCTTCACACTCACTCGCACACACTGAGGGACGTGTGTTTCCACTCCACACTCTCTCTCACACACTGACAGGTGTGTCCAATCCATACTCACTCCCACACACTGAGGGACATGTCTGTCCACTCCACACCCACTCTCATACCCTGAGCGACAGGTGTGTGCACTCCACACTCACTCCCACACACTGAAGGACAGGTGTGTCCACTCCACACTCACTCTCACACCCTGTGGGACAGGTCTGTCCACTCCACACTCACTCTCACACACTGAGGGACAGGTGTGTCAACGCACACTCACTTACACACACTGAGAGATAGGTGAGTCCACACTCACTCTCACACCCTGTGGGACAGGTGTGTCCATTGCACACTCACTCTCATACACCGAGGGACAGGTGTGTCCACTCCACACTCACTCTCACACCCTGTGGGACAGGTGTGTCCACTCCACACTCTCTCTCACACACTGAGGGACAGGTGTGTCCACTCCACACTCACTCTCACACCCTGTGGGACAGGTGTGTCCACTCCACACTCTCTCTGACACACTGAGGGACAGGTGTGTCCAGTCCACACCCACTCTCACACCCTGTGGGACAGGTGTGTCCACTCCACACTCACTCTCACACACTGAGGGACAGGTGTGTCCACACCACACTCACTCTCACACACTGAGGGACAGCTGTGTCCACTCCACACTCACTCTCACACCATGTGGGACAGGTGTGTCCACTCCACACTCACTCTCACACCCTGTGGGACAGGTGTGTCCGCTCCACACTCACACTCACACACTGAGGCACAGGTGTGTCCACTCCACACTCACTCTCACACATTGAGGGATAAGAGTGTCCACTACAGACTCACTCTCACACACTGAGGGACAGGTGTGACCAATCCACACTCACTTTCACACCCTTTGGGACAGGTGTGTCCACTCCACACTCACTCTCTCAACCTGTGGGACAGGTGTGTCTACTCCACACTCACTCTCACACTCTGTGGGATAAGTGTGTCCACTCCACACGCACTCTCACACCCTCAGGGACAGGTGTGTCCACTCCACACCCACTCTCACACCCTGAGGTCCAGGAGTGTCCACTCCACACTCACTCTCACACACTGAGGGACCGGTTTGTCCACTCCACACTCACACTCACACCCTGAGGGACAGGTGTGTCCACTCCACATTCACTCTCACACACTGAGGGATAGGTGTGTCCACTCCACACTCACTCTCAAACCCTGAGTGACAGGTGTGTCCACTCCACACTCACTCTCACACACTGAGGGACCGGTTTGTCCACTCCACACTCACACTCACACCCTGAGGGACAGGTGTGTCCACTCCACATTCACTCTCACACACTGAGGGATAGGTGTGTCCACTCCACACTCACTCTCAAACACTGAGGGACAGGTGTGTCCACTCCACACCCACTCTCACACCTTGAGGTACAGGTGTGTCTTCACACTCACTCTCACACACTGAGGGACGTGTGTTACCACTCCACACTCACTCTCACACACTGAGGGACAGGTGTGTCCACTCCATACTCACTCCCACACACTGAGGGACATGTCAGTCCACTCCACACCCACTCTCATACCCTGAGCGACAGGTGTGTGCACTCCACACTCACTCCCACACACTGAAGGACAGGTGTGTCCACTCCACACTCACTCTCACACCCTGTGGGACAGGTCTGTCCACTCCACACTCACTCTCACACACTGAGGGACAGGTGTGTCAACGCATACTCACTTACACACACTGAGAGACAGGTGAGTCCACACTCACTCTCACACCCTGTGGGACAGGTGTGTCCATAGCACACACACTCTCATACACCGAGGGACAGGTGTGTCCACTCCATACTCAGTCTCACACACTGAGGGACAGGTGTGTCCACTCCACACTCTCACACCCTGAGGGACAGGTGTGTCCACTCCAGACCCACTCTCACACCCTGAGGTACAGGTGTGTCTACTCCACACTCACTCTCACACACTGAGGGACAGGTGTGTCCACTCCACACTCACTCGCACACCCTGAGGGACAGGTGTGTCCACTTCACACTCACTCCCACACACTGAGGGACAGGTATGTCCACTCCACACTCACTCTGACACCCTTTGGGACAGGTCTATCCACTCCAAACACTCTCTCACACAATGAGGGACAGGTGTGTCCACTCCACACTCACACTCACACTCTGTGGGACAGGTGTGTCCACTCCACACACACTCTCACACACTGAGGGATAAGTGTGTCCACTCCACACTCACTCTCACACACTGAGGGACAGGTGTGTCCACTCCACACACTGAGGGACAGGTGTGTCCACCCCACACTACTCTCACACACTGAGGGACTGGTGTGTCCACTGCACACTAACTCTCACACCCTGAGGGACAGATGTGTCCAATCAACCCTCACTCTCACACACTGAGGGATAGGTGTGTCCGCTCCACACTCACTCTCACACCCTGAGCGACAGGTGTGTCCACTCCACCCTCACTCTCACAACCTGTGGGACAGGTCTGTCCACTCCATACACACTCTCACACAATGAGGGACAGGTGTGTCTACTCCACACTCACACTCACACACTGAGGGACAGGTGTGACCACACTCACTCTTACACCCTGTGGGACAGGTGTTTACACACTCACTGTCAGAACCTCAGGGACAGGTTTGTTCATGCCACACTCACTCTCATACACCGAGGGACAGGTGTGTCCACTCCACACTGACTCTCACACACTGAGGGACTGGTGTGTCCTCTGCACACCCACTCTCACACCTTGAGGTACAGGTGTGTCTTCACACTCACTCGCACACACTGAGGGACGTGTGTTTCCACTCCACACTCTCTCTCACACACTGAGGGACAGGTGTGTCCACTCCACACCCACTCTCACACCCTGAGGTACAGGTGTGTCTACTCCACACTCACTCTCACACACTGAGGGACAGGTGTGTCCACTCCACACTCACTCTCACACCCTGAGGGACAGGTGTGTCCACTTCACACTCACTCCCACACACTGAGGGACAGGTATGTCCACTCCACACTCACTCTGACACCCTTTGGGACAGGTCTATCCACTCCAAACACTCTCTCACACAATGAGGGACAGGTGTGTCCACTCCACACTCACACTCACACCCTGTGGGACAGGTGTGTCCACTCCACACACACTCTCACACACTGAGGGATAAGTGTGTCCACTCCACACTCACTCTCACACACTGAGGGACAGGTGTGTCCACTCCACACACTGAGGGACAGGTGTGTCCACCCCACACTACTCTCACACACTGAGGGACTGGTGTGTCCACTGCACACTAACTCTCACACCCTGAGGGACAGATGTGTCCAATCAACCCTCACTCTCACACACTGAGGGATAGGTGTGTCCGCTCCACACTCACTCTCACACCCTGAGCGACAGGTGTGTCCACTCCACCCTCACTCTCACAACCTGTGGGACAGGTCTGTCCACTCCATACACACACTCACACAATGAGGGACAGTTGTGTCTACTCCACACTCACACTCACACACTGAGGGACAGGTGTGAACACACTCACTCTTACACCCTGTGGGACAGGTGTTTACACACTCACTCTCAGAACCTCAGGGACAGGTTTGTTCATGCCACACTCACTCTCATACACCGAGGGACAGGTGTGTCCACTCCACACTGACTCTCACACACTGAGGGACTGGTGTGTCCTCTGCACACCCACTCTCACACCTTGAGGTACAGGTGTGTCTTCACACTCACTCGCACACACTGAGGGACGTGTGTTTCCACTCCACACTCTCTCTCACACACTGACAGGTGTGTCCAATCCATACTCACTCCCACACACTGAGGGACATGTCTGTCCACTCCACACCCACTCTCATACCCTGAGCGACAGGTGTGTGCACTCCACACTCACTCCCACACACTGAAGGACAGGTGTGTCCACTCCACACTCACTCTCACACCCTGTGGGACAGGTCTGTCCACTCCACACTCACTCTCACACACTGAGGGACAGGTGTGTCAACGCACACTCACTTACACACCCTGAGAGATAGGTGAGTCCACACTCACTCTCACACCCTGTGGGACAGGTGTGTCCATTGCACACTCACTCTCATACACCGAGGGACAGGTGTGTCCACTCCACACTCACTCTCACACCCTGTGGGACAGGTGTGTCCATTGCACACTCACTCTCATACACCGAGGGACAGGTGTGTCCACTCCACACTCACTCTCACACCCTGTGGGACAGGTGTGTCCACTCCACACTCTCTCTCACACACTGAGGGACAGGTGTGTCCACTCCACACTCACTCTCACACCCTGTGGGACAGGTGTGTCCACTCCACACTCTCTCTGACACACTGAGGGACAGGTGTGTCCAGTCCACACCCACTCTCACACCCTGTGGGACAGGTGTGTCCACTCCACACTCACTCTCACACACTGAGGGACAGGTGTGTCCACACCACACTCACTCTCACACACTGAGGGACAGCTGTGTCCACTCCACACTCACTCTCACACCATGTGGGACAGGTGTGTCCACTCCACACTCACTCTCACACCCTGTGGGACAGGTGTGTCCGCTCCACACTCACACTCACACACTGAGGCACAGGTGTGTCCACTCCACACTCACTCTCACACATTGAGGGATAAGAGTGTCCACTACAGACTCACTCTCACACACTGAGGGACAGGTGTGACCAATCCACACTCACTTTCACACCCTTTGGGACAGGTGTGTCCACTCCACACTCACTCTCTCAACCTGTGGGACAGGTGTGTCTACTCCACACTCACTCTCACACTCTGTGGGATAAGTGTGTCCACTCCACACGCACTCTCACACCCTCAGGGACAGGTGTGTCCACTCCACACCCACTCTCACACCCTGAGGTCCAGGTGTGTCCACTCCACACTCACTCTCACACACTGAGGGACCGGTTTGTCCACTCCACACTCACACTCACACCCTGAGGGACAGGTGTGTCCACTCCACATTCACTCTCACACACTGAGGGATAGGTGTGTCCACTCCACACTCACTCTCAAACCCTGAGTGACAGGTGTGTCCACTCCACACTCACTCTCACACACTGAGGGACCGGTTTGTCCACTCCACACTCACACTCACACCCTGAGGGACAGGTGTGTCCACTCCACATTCACTCTCACACACTGAGGGATAGGTGTGTCCACTCCACACTCACTCTCAAACACTGAGGGACAGGTGTGTCCACTCCACACCCACTCTCACACCTTGAGGTACAGGTGTGTCTTCACACTCACTCTCACACACTGAGGGACGTGTGTTACCACTCCACACTCACTCTCACACACTGAGGGACAGGTGTGTCCACTCCATACTCACTCCCACACACTGAGGGACATGTCAGTCCACTCCACACCCACTCTCATACCCTGAGCGACAGGTGTGTGCACTCCACACTCACTCCCACACACTGAAGGACAGGTGTGTCCACTCCACACTCACTCTCACACCCTGTGGGACAGGTCTGTCCACTCCACACTCACTCTCACACACTGAGGGACAGGTGTGTCAACGCATACTCACTTACACACACTGAGAGACAGGTGAGTCCACACTCACTCTCACACCCTGTGGGACAGGTGTGTCCATAGCACACACACTCTCATACACCGAGGGACAGGTGTGTCCACTCCATACTCAGTCTCACACACTGAGGGACAGGTGTGTCCACTCCACACTCTCACACCCTGAGGGACAGGTGTGTCCACTCCAGACCCACTCTCACACCCTGAGGTACAGGTGTGTCTACTCCACACTCACTCTCACACACTGAGGGACAGGTGTGTCCACTCCACACTCACTCGCACACCCTGAGGGACAGGTGTGTCCACTTCACACTCACTCCCACACACTGAGGGACAGGTATGTCCACTCCACACTCACTCTGACACCCTTTGGGACAGGTCTATCCACTCCAAACACTCTCTCACACAATGAGGGACAGGTGTGTCCACTCCACACTCACACTCACACTCTGTGGGACAGGTGTGTCCACTCCACACACACTCTCACACACTGAGGGATAAGTGTGTCCACTCCACACTCACTCTCACACACTGAGGGACAGGTGTGTCCACTCCACACACTGAGGGACAGGTGTGTCCACCCCACACTACTCTCACACACTGAGGGACTGGTGTGTCCACTGCACACTAACTCTCACACCCTGAGGGACAGATGTGTCCAATCAACCCTCACTCTCACACACTGAGGGATAGGTGTGTCCGCTCCACACTCACTCTCACACCCTGAGCGACAGGTGTGTCCACTCCACCCTCACTCTCACAACCTGTGGGACAGGTCTGTCCACTCCATACACACTCTCACACAATGAGGGACAGGTGTGTCTACTCCACACTCACACTCACACACTGAGGGACAGGTGTGACCACACTCACTCTTACACCCTGTGGGACAGGTGTTTACACACTCACTGTCAGAACCTCAGGGACAGGTTTGTTCATGCCACACTCACTCTCATACACCGAGGGACAGGTGTGTCCACTCCACACTGACTCTCACACACTGAGGGACTGGTGTGTCCTCTGCACACCCACTCTCACACCTTGAGGTACAGGTGTGTCTTCACACTCACTCGCACACACTGAGGGACGTGTGTTTCCACTCCACACTCTCTCTCACACACTGAGGGACAGGTGTGTCCACTCCACACCCACTCTCACACCCTGAGGTACAGGTGTGTCTACTCCACACTCACTCTCACACACTGAGGGACAGGTGTGTCCACTCCACACTCACTCTCACACCCTGAGGGACAGGTGTGTCCACTTCACACTCACTCCCACACACTGAGGGACAGGTATGTCCACTCCACACTCACTCTGACACCCTTTGGGACAGGTCTATCCACTCCAAACACTCTCTCACACAATGAGGGACAGGTGTGTCCACTCCACACTCACACTCACACCCTGTGGGACAGGTGTGTCCACTCCACACACACTCTCACACACTGAGGGATAAGTGTGTCCACTCCACACTCACTCTCACACACTGAGGGACAGGTGTGTCCACTCCACACACTGAGGGACAGGTGTGTCCACCCCACACTACTCTCACACACTGAGGGACTGGTGTGTCCACTGCACACTAACTCTCACACCCTGAGGGACAGATGTGTCCAATCAACCCTCACTCTCACACACTGAGGGATAGGTGTGTCCGCTCCACACTCACTCTCACACCCTGAGCGACAGGTGTGTCCACTCCACCCTCACTCTCACAACCTGTGGGACAGGTCTGTCCACTCCATACACACACTCACACAATGAGGGACAGTTGTGTCTACTCCACACTCACACTCACACACTGAGGGACAGGTGTGAACACACTCACTCTTACACCCTGTGGGACAGGTGTTTACACACTCACTCTCAGAACCTCAGGGACAGGTTTGTTCATGCCACACTCACTCTCATACACCGAGGGACAGGTGTGTCCACTCCACACTGACTCTCACACACTGAGGGACTGGTGTGTCCTCTGCACACCCACTCTCACACCTTGAGGTACAGGTGTGTCTTCACACTCACTCGCACACACTGAGGGACGTGTGTTTCCACTCCACACTCTCTCTCACACACTGACAGGTGTGTCCAATCCATACTCACTCCCACACACTGAGGGACATGTCTGTCCACTCCACACCCACTCTCATACCCTGAGCGACAGGTGTGTGCACTCCACACTCACTCCCACACACTGAAGGACAGGTGTGTCCACTCCACACTCACTCTCACACCCTGTGGGACAGGTCTGTCCACTCCACACTCACTCTCACACACTGAGGGACAGGTGTGTCAACGCACACTCACTTACACACCCTGAGAGATAGGTGAGTCCACACTCACTCTCACACCCTGTGGGACAGGTGTGTCCATTGCACACTCACTCTCATACACCGAGGGACAGGTGTGTCCACTCCATACTCAGTCTCACACACTGAGGGACAGGTGTGTCCACTCCACACTCTCACACCCTGAGGGACAGGCGTGTCCACTCCAGACCCACTCTCACACCCTGAGGTACAGGTGTGTCTGCTCCACACTCACTCTCACACACTGAGGGACAGGTGTGTCCACTCCACACTCACTCTCACACCCTGAGGGACAGGTGTGTCCACTTCACACCTACTCCCACACACTGAGGGACAGGTATGTCCACTCCACACTCACTCTGACACGCTGTGGGACAGGTCTATCCACTCCAAACACTCTCTCACACAATGAGGGACAGGTGTGTCCACTCCACACTCACACTCACACCCTGTGGGACAGGTGTGTCCACTCCACACACACTCTGACACACTGAGGGATAAGTGTGTCCACTCCACACTGACTCTCACACACTGAGGGACAGGTGTGTCCACTCCACACACTGAGGGACAGGTGTGTCCACTCCACACTCACTCTCACACACTGAGGGACAGGTGTGGCCACTCCTCACTGACTCTCACACCCTGAGGGACAGGTGTGTCCATTTCACACTCACTCCCACACTCTGAGGGACAGGTATGTCCACTCCACACTCACTCTGTCACCCTGTGGGACAGGTCTATCCACTCCAAACACTCTCTCACACAATGAGGGACAGGTGTGTCCACTCCACACTCACTCTCACACGCTGTGGGACAGGTGTGTCCATTCCACACACACTCTCACACACTGAGGGATAAGTGTGTCCACTCCACACTCACCCTCACAAACTGAGGGACAGGTGTGTCCACTCCACACACTGAGGGACAGCTGTGTCCACCCCACACTACGGGACTGGTGTGTCCACTGCACACTAACTCTCACACCTTGAGGGACTGATGTGGCCACTCCACACTCACTATCACACACTGAGGGATAAGTGTGTACACACTCACTCTCACACCCTGAGCGACTGGTGTGTCCACTCAACCCTCACTCTCACACACTGAGGGATAGGTGTGTCCGCTCCACACTCACTCTCACACACTGATCGACAGGTGTGTCCACTCGACCCTCACTCTCACACCCTGAGCGACAGGTGTGTCCACTCCACCCTCACTCTCACACCCTGAGCGACAGGTGTGTCTACTCCACACTCACACTCACACACTGAGGGACAGGTGTGACCACACTCACTCTTACACCCTGTGGGACAGGTGTTTCCACACTCACTCTCATACACTGAGGGACAGGTGTGTCCACTCCACACTCACTCTCACACCCTGAGGGACAGGTGTGTCCACTCCACACTCACTCTCACACACTGAGGTACAGGTGTGTCCACTCCACACTGACTCTCACACACTGAGGGACAGTTGTGTCCACTCCACACTGACTCTCACACACTGAGGGACAGGTGTGTCCAGTCCACACCCACTCTCACACCCTGTGGGACAGGTGTGTCCACTCCACACTCACTGTCACACACTGAGGGACAGGTGTGTCCACACCACACTCACTCTCACACACTGAGGGACAGGTGTGTCCAGTCCACACCCACTCTCACACCCTGTGGGACAGGTGTGTCCACTCCACACTCACTCTCACACACTGAGGGACAGGTGTGTCCACACCACACTCCCTCTCACACACTGAGGGACAGGTGTGTCCACTTCACACTCACTCCCACACTCTGAGGGACAGGTATGTCCACTCCACGCTCACTCTCACAACCTGAGCGACAGGTGTGTCCACTCCACACTCACTCTGACACCCTGTGGGACAGGTCTATCCACTCCAAACACTCTCTCACACAATGAGGGACAGGTGTGTCTACTCCACACTCACTCTCACACACTGAGGGACAGGTGTGTCCACTCCACACTCACTCTCACACCCTGAGGGACAGGTGTGTCCACTTCACACTCACTCCCACACACTGAGGGACAGGTATGTCCACTCCACACTCACTCTGACACCCTGTGGGACAGGTCTATCCACTCCAAACACTCTCTCACACAATGAGGGACAGGTGTGTCCACTCCACACTCACACTCACACCCTGTGGGACAGGTGTGTCCACTCCACACACACTCTGACACACTGAGGGATAAGTGTGTCCACTCCACACTCACTCTCACACACTGAGGGACAGGTGTGTCCACTCCACACACTGAGGGACAGGTGTGTCCACTCCACACTCACTCTCACACACTGAGGGACAGGTGTGTCCACTCCACACTGACTCTCACACCCTGAGGGACAGGTGTGTCCATTTCACACTCACTCCCACACTCTGAGGGACAGGTATGTCCACTCCACACTCACTCTGACACCCTGTGGGACAGGTCTATCCACTCCAAACACTCTCTCACACAATGAGGGACAGGTGTGTCCACTCCACACTCACTCTCACACCCTGTGGGACAGGTGTGTCCATTCCACACACACTCTCACACACTGAGGGATAAGTGTGTCCACCCCACACTACTCTCACACACTGAGGGACTGGTGTGTCCACTGCACACTAACTCTCACACCTTGAGGGACTGATGTGGCCACTCCACACTCACTATCACACACTGAGGGATAAGTGTGTACACACTCACTCTCACACCCTGAGCGACTGGTGTGTCCACTCAACCCTCACTCTCACACACTGAGGAATAGGTGTGTCCGCTCCACACTCACTCTCACACACTGATCGACAGGTGTGTCCACTCCACCCTCACTCTCACACCCTGAGCGACAGGTGTGTCCACTCCACCCTCACTCTCACACCCTGAGCGACAGGTGTGTCCACTCCACACTCACTCTCACAACCTGTGGGATAGGTCTGTCCATTCCATACACACTCTCACACAATGAGGGACAGGTGTGTCTACTCCACACTCACACTCACACACTGAGGGACAGGTTTGACCACACTCACTCTTACACCCTGTGGGACAGGTGTTTCCACACTCACTCTCATACACCGAGGGACAGGTGTGTCCACTGCACACTGACTCTCACACACTGAGGGACAGGTGTGTCCAGTCCACACCCACTCTCACAACCTGTGGGACAGGTGTGTCCACTCCACACTCACTCTCACACACTGAGGGACAGGTGTGTCCACACCACACTCCCTCTAACACACTGAGGGACAGGTGTGTCCACTTCACACTCACTCCCACACTCTGAGGGACAGGTATGTCCACTCCACGCTCACTCTCACAACCTGAGCGACAGGTGTGTCCACTCCACACTCACTCTGACACCCTGTGGGACAGGTCTATCCACTCCAAACACTCTCTCACACAATGAGGGACAGGTGTGTCTACTCCACACTCACTCTCACACACTGAGGGACAGGTGTGTCCACTCCACACTCACTCTCACACCCTGAGGGACAGGTGTGTCCACTTCACACTCACTCCCACACACTGAGGGACAGGTATGTCCACTCCACACTCACTCTGACACCCTGTGGGACAGGTCTATCCACTCCAAACACTCTCTCACACAATGAGGGACAGGTGTGTCCACTCCACACTCATACTCACACCCTGTGGGACAGGTGTGTCCACTCCACACACACTCTGACACACTGAGGGATAAGTGTGTCCACTCCACACTCACTCTCACACACTGAGGGACAGGTGTGTCCACTCCACACACTGAGGGACAGGTGTGTCCACTCCACACTCACTCTCACACACTGAGGGACAGGTGTGTCCACTCCACACTGACTCTCACACCCTGAGGGACAGGTGTGTCCATTTCACACTCACTCCCACACTCTGAGGGACAGGTATGTCCACTCCACACTCACTCTGACACCCTGTGGGACAGGTCTATCCACTCCAAACACTCTCTCACACAATGAGGGACAGGTGTGTCCACTCCACACTCACTCTCACACCCTGTGGGACAGGTGTGTCCATTCCACACACACTCTCACACACTGAGGGATAAGTGTGTCCACCCCACACTACTCTCACACACTGAGGGACTGGTGTGTCCACTGCACACTAACTCTCACACCTTGAGGGACTGATGTGGCCACTCGACACTCACTATCACACACTGAGGGATAAGTGTGTACACAGTCACTCTCACACCCTGAGCGACTGGTGTGTCCACTCAACCCTCACTCTCACACACTGAGGGATAGGTGTGTCCGCTCCACACTCACTCTCACACACTGAGGGATAGGTGTGTCCGCTCCACACTCACTCTCACACACTGATCGACAGGTGTGTCCACTCCACCCTCACTCTCACACCCTGAGCGACAGGTGTGTCCACTCCACCCTCACTCTCACACCCTGAGCGACAGGTGTGTCCACTCCACACTCACTCTCACAACCTGTGGGATAGGTCTGTCCATTCCATACACACTCTCACACCCTGTGGGACAGGTGTGTCTACTCCACACTCACACTCACACACTGAGGGACAGGTGTGACCACACTCACTCTTACACCCCGTGGGACAGGTGTTTCCACAGTCACTCTCAGAACCTCAGGGACAGGTTTGTTCATGCCACACTCACTCTCATACACCGAGGGACAGGTGTGTCCACTCCACACTGACTCTCACACACTGAGGGACAGGTGTGTCCAGTCCACACCCACTCTCACACCCTGTGGGACAGGTGTGTCCACTCCACACTCACTCTCACACACTGAGGGACAGGTGTGTCCACTTCACACTCACTCCCACACTCTGAGGGACAGGTATGTCCACTCCACGCTCACTCTCACAACCTGAGCGACAGGTGTGTCCACTCCACACTCACTCTGACACCCTGTGGGACAGGTCTATCCACTCCAAACACTCTCTCACACAATGAGGGACAGGTGTGTCCACTCCACACTCACTCTCACACCCTGTGGTACAGTTGTGTCCACTCCACACTCACTCTCACACACTGAGGGACAGGTGTGTCCAGTCCACACCCACTCTCACACCCTGTGGGACAGGTGTGTCCGCTCCACACTCACACTCACACACTGAGGCACAGGTGTGTCCACTCCACACTCACTCTCACACATTGAGGGATAAGAGTGTCCACTACAGACTCACTCTCACACACTGAGGGACAGGTGTGTCCAATCCACACTCACTTTCACACCCTTTGGGACAGGTGTGTCCACTCCACACTCACTCTCTCAACCTGTGGGACAGGTGTGTCTACTCCACACTCACTCTCACACTCTGTGTGATAAGTGTGTCCACTCCACACGCACTCTCACATAATTCAGGGACAGGTGTGTCCACTCCACACCCACTCTCACACCCTGAGGTCCAGGTGTGTCTACTCCACACTCACTCTCACACTCTGAGGGAGAGGTGTGTCCACTCCACACTCACTCTCACACCCTGAGGGACAGGTGTGTCCACTCCTCCCTCACTCTCAAACCCTGAGTGACAGGTGTGTCCACTCCATACTCACTCTCACACAATGAGGGACAGTTGTGTCTACTCCACACTCACACTCACACACTGAGGGACAGGTGTGAACACACTCACTCTTACACCCTGTGGGACAGGTGTTTACACACTCACTCTCAGAACCTCAGGGACAGGTTTGTTCATGCCACACTCACTCTCATACACCGAGGGACAGGTGTGTCCACTCCACACTGACTCTCACACACTGAGGGACTGGTGTGTCCTCTGCACACCCACTCTCACACCTTGAGGTACAGGTGTGTCTTCACACTCACTCGCACACACTGAGGGACGTGTGTTTCCACTCCACACTCTCTCTCACACACTGACAGGTGTGTCCAATCCATACTCACTCCCACACACTGAGGGACATGTCTGTCCACTCCACACCCACTCTCATACCCTGAGCGACAGGTGTGTGCACTCCACACTCACTCCCACACACTGAAGGACAGGTGTGTCCACTCCACACTCACTCTCACACCCTGTGGGACAGGTCTGTCCACTCCACACTCACTCTCACACACTGAGGGACAGGTGTGTCAACGCACACTCACTTACACACACTGAGAGATAGGTGAGTCCACACTCACTCTCACACCCTGTGGGACAGGTGTGTCCATTGCACACACACTCTCATACACCGAGGGACAGGTGTGTCCACTCCATACTCAGTCTCACACACTGAGGGACAGGTGTGTCCACTCCACACTCTCACACCCTGAGGGACAGGTGTGTCCACTCCAGACCCACTCTCACACCCTGAGGTACAGGTGTATCTACTCCACACTCACTCTCACACACTGAGGGACAGGTGTGTCCACTCCACACTCACTCTCACACCCTGAGGGACAGGTGTGTCCACTTCACACTCACTCCCACACACTGAGGGACAGGTATGTCCACTCCACACTCACTCTGACACCCTGTGGGACAGGTCTATCCACTCCAAACACTCTCTCACACAATGAGGGACAGGTGTGTCCACTCCACACTCACACTCACACCCTGTGGGACAGGTGTGTCCACTCCATACACACTCTCACACACTGAGGGATAAGTGTGTCCACTCCACACTCACTCTCACACACTGAGGGACAGGTGTGTCCACTCCACACACTGAGGGACAGGTGTGTCCACTCCACACTCACTCTCACACCCTGAGGGACAGGTGTGTCCACTCCTCCCTCACTCTCAAACCCTGAGTGACAGGTGTGTCCACTCCATACTCACTCTCACACAATGAGGGACAGTTGTGTCTACTCCACACTCACACTCACACACTGAGGGACAGGTGTGAACACACTCACTCTTACACCCTGTGGGACAGGTGTTTACACACTCACTCTCAGAACCTCAGGGACAGGTTTATTCATGCCACACTCACTCTCATACACCGAGGGACAGGTGTGTCCACTCCACACTGACTCTCACACACTGAGGGACTGGTGTGTCCTCTGCACACCCACTCTCACACCTTGAGGTACAGGTGTGTCTTCACACTCACTCGCACACACTGAGGGACGTGTGTTTCCACTCCACACTCTCTCTCACACACTGACAGGTGTGTCCAATCCATACTCACTCCCACACACTGAGGGACATGTCTGTCCACTCCACAGCCACTCTCATACCCTGAGCGACAGGTGTGTGCACTCCACACTCACTCCCACACACTGAAGGACAGGTGTGTCCACTCCACACTCACTCTCACACCCTGTGGGACAGGTCTGTCCACTCCACACTCACTCTCACACACTGAGGGACAGGTGTGTCAACACACACTCACTTACACACACTGAGAGATAGGTGAGTCCACACTCACTCTCACACCCTGTGGGACAGGTGTGTCCATTGCACACACACTCTCATACACCGAGGGACAGGTGTGTCCACTCCATACTCAGTCTCACACACTGAGGGACAGGTGTGTCCACTCCACACTCTCACACCCTGAGGGACAGGTGTGTCCACTCCAGACCCACTCTCACACCCTGAGGTACAGGTGTATCTACTCCACACTCACTCTCACACACTGAGGGACAGGTGTGTCCACTCCACACTCACTCTCACACCCTGAGGGACAGGTGTGTCCACTTCACACTCACTCCCACACACTGAGGGACAGGTATGTCCACTCCACACTCACTCTGACACCCTGTGGGACAGGTCTATCCACTCCAAACACTCTCTCACACAATGAGGGACAGGTGTGTCCACTCCACACTCACACTCACACCCTGTGGGACAGGTGTGTCCACTCCATACACACTCTCACACACTGAGGGATAAGTGTGTCCACTCCACACTCACTCTCACACACTGAGGGACAGGTGTGTCCACTCCACACACTGAGGGACAGGTGTGTCCACCCCACACTACTCTCACACACTGAGGGACTGGTGTGTCCACTGCACACTAACTCTCACACCCTGAGGGACAGATGTGTCCAATCAACCCTCACTCTCACACACTGAGGGATAGGTGTGTCCGCTCCACACTCACTCTCACACCCTGAGCGACAGGTTTGTCCACTCCACCCTCACTCTCACAACCTGTGGGACAGGTCGGTCCACTCCATACACACACTCACACAATGAGGGACAGTTGTGTCTACTCCACACTCACACTCACACACTGAGGGACAGGTGTGAACACACTCACTCTTACACCCTGTGGGACAGGTGTTTACACACTCACTCTCAGAACCTCAGGGACAGGTTTGTTCATGCCACACTCACTCTCATACACTGAGGGACAGGTGTGTCCACTCCACACTGACTCTCACACACTGAGGGACTGGTGTGTCCTCTGCACACCCACTCTCACACCTTGAGGTACAGGTGTGTCTTCACACTCACTCGCACACACTGAGGGACGTGTGTTTCCACTCCACACTCTCTCTCACACACTGACAGGTGTGTCCAATCCATACTCACTCCCACACACTGAGGGACATGTCTGTCCACTCCACACCCACTCTCATACCCTGAGCGACAGGTGTGTGCACTCCACACTCACTCCCACACACTGAAGGACAGGTGTGTCCACTCCACACTCACTCTCACACCCTGTGGGACAGGTCTGTCCACTCCACACTCACTCTCACACACTGAGGGACAGGTGTGTCAACGCACACTCACTTACACACACTGAGAGATAGGTGAGTCCACACTCACTCTCACACCCTGTGGGACAGGTGTGTCCATTGCACACTCACTCTCATACACCGAGGGACAGGTGTGTCCACTCCATACTCAGTCTCACACACTGAGGGACAGGTGTGTCCACTCCACACTCTCACACCCTGAGGGACAGGCGTGTCCACTCCAGACCCACTCTCACACCCTGAGGTACAGGTGTGTCTGCTCCACACTCACTCTCACACACTGAGGGACAGGTGTGTCCACTCCACACTCACTCTCACACCCTGAGGGACAGGTGTGTCCACTTCACACTCACTCCCACACACTGAGGGACAGGTATCTCCACTCCACACTCACTCTGACACCCTGTGGGACAGGTCTATCCACTCCAAACACTCTCTCACACAATGAGGGACAGGTGTGTCCACTCCACACTCACACTCACACCCTGTGGGACAGGTGTGTCCACTCCACACACACTCTGACACACTGAGGGATAAGTGTGTCCACTCCACACTCACTCTCACACACTGAGGGACAGGTGTGTCCACTCCACACACTGAGGGACAGGTGTGTCCACTCCACACTCACTCTCACACCCTGAGGGACAGGTGTGTCCATTTCACACTCACTCCCACACTCTGAGGGACAGGTATGTCCACTCCACACTCACTCTGACACCCTGTGGGACAGGTCTATCCACTCCAAACACTCTCTCACACAATGAGGGACAGGTGTGTCCACTCCACACTCACTCTCACACCCTGTGGGACAGGTGTGTCCATTCCACACACACTCTCACACACTGAGGGATAAGTGTGTCCACTCCACACTCACTCTCACAAACTGAGGGACAGGTGTGTCCACTCCACACACTGAGGGACAGGTGTGTCCACCCCACACTACTCTCACACACTGAGGGACTGGTGTGTCCACTGCACACTAACTCTCACACCTTGAGGGACTGATGTGGCCACTCCACACTCACTATCACACACTGAGGGATAAGTGTGTACACACTCACTCTCACACCCTGAGCGACTGGTGTGTCCACTCAACCCTCACTCTCACACACTGAGGGATAGGTGTGTCCGCTCCACACTCACTCTCACACACTGATCGACAGGTGTGTCCACTCCACCCTCACTCTCACACCCTGAGCGACAGGTGTGTCCACTCCACCCTCACTCTCACACCCTGAGCGACAGGTGTGTCTACTCCACACTCACACTCACACACTGAGGGACAGGTGTGTCCACTCCACACTCTCACTCCCTGAGGGACAGGCGTGTCCACTCCAGACCCACTCTCACACCCTGAGGTACAGGTGTGTCTGCTCCACACTCACTCTCACACACTGAGGGACAGGTGTGTCCACTCCACACTCACTCTCACACCCTGAGGGACAGGTGTGTCCACTTCACACTCACTCCCACACACTGAGGGACAGGTATCTCCACTCCACACTCACTCTGACACCCTGTGGGACAGGTCTATCCACTCCAAAGATTCTCTCACACAATGAGGGACAGGTGTGTCCACTCCACACTCACACTCACACCCTGTGGGACAGGTGTGTCCACTCCACACACACTCTGACACACTGAGGGATAAGTGTGTCCACTCCACACTCACTCTCACACACTGAGGGACAGGTGTGTCCACTCCACACACTGAGGGACAGGTGTGTCCACTCCACACTCACTCTCACACACTGAGGGACAGGTGTGTCCACTCCTCACTGACTCTCACACCCTGAGGGACAGGTGTGTCCATTTCACACTCACTCCCACACTCTGAGGGACAGGTATGTCCACTCCACACTCACTCTGACACCCTGTGGGACAGGTCTATCCACTCCAAACACTCTCTCACACAATGAGGGACAGGTGTGTCCACTCCACACTCACTCTCACACCCTGTGGGACAGGTGTGTCCATTCCACACACACTCTCACACACTGAGGGATAAGTGTGTCCACTCCACACTCACTCTCACAAACTGAGGGACAGGTGTGTCCACTCCACACACTGAGGGACAGGTGTGTACACCCCACACTACTCTCACACACTGAGGGACTGGTGTGTCCACTGCACACTAACTCTCACACCTTGAGGGACTGATGTGGCCACTCCACACTCACTATCACACACTGAGGGATAAGTGTGTACACACTCACTCTCACACCCTGAGCGACTGGTGAGTCCACTCAACCCTCACTCTCACACCCTGAGCGACAGGTGTGTCCACTCCACCCTCACTCTCACACCCTGAGCGACAGGTGTGTCTACTCCACACTCACACTCACACACTGAGGGACAGGTGTGACCACACTCACTCTTACACCCTGTGGGACAGGTGTTTCCACACTCACTCTCATACACTGAGGGACAGGTGTGTCCACTCCACACTCACTCTCACACCCTGAGGGACAGGTGTGTCCACTCCACACTCACTCTCACACACTGAGGTACAGGTGTGTCCACTCCACACTGACTCTCACACACTGAGGGACAGGTGTGTCCACTCCACACTGACTCTCACACACTGAGGGACAGGTGTGTCCAGTCCACACCCACTCTCACACCCTGTGGGACAGGTGTGTCCACTCCACACTCACTCTCACACACTGAGGGACAGGTGTGTCCACACCACACTCACTCTCACACACTGAGGGACAGGTGTGTCCACACCACACTCACTCCCACACTCTGAGGGACAGGTATGTCCACTCCACGCTCACTCTCACAACCTGAGCGACAGGTGTGTCCACTCCACACTCACTCTGACACCCTGTGGGACAGGTCTATCCACTCCAAACACTCTCTCACACAATGAGGGACAGGTGTGTCTACTCCACACTCACTCTCACACACTGAGGGACAGGTGTGTCCACTCCACACTCACTCTCACACCCTGAGGGACAGGTGTGTCCACTTCACACTCACTCCCACACACTGAGGGACAGGTATGTCCACTCCACACTCACTCTGACACCCTGTGGGACAGGTCTATCCACTCCAAACACTCTCTCACACAATGAGGGACAGGTGTGTCCACTCCACACTCTCACACCCTGAGGGACAGGTGTGTCCACTCCAGACCCACTCTCACACCCTGAGGTACAGGTGTGTCTACTCCACACTCACTCTCACACACTGAGGGACAGGTGTGTCCACTCCACACTCACTCTCACACCCTGAGGGACAGGTGTGTCCACTTCACACTCACTCCCACACACTGAGGGACAGGTATGTCCACTCCACACTCACTCTGACACCCTGTGGGACAGGTCTATCCACTCCAAACACTCTCTCACACAATGAGGGACAGGTGTGTCCACTCCACACTCACACTCACACCCTGTGGGACAGGTGTGTCCACTCCACACACACTCTCACACACTGAGGGATAAGTGTGTCCACTCCACACTCACTCTCGCACACTGAGGGACAGGTGTGTCCACTCCACACACTGAGGGACAGGTGTGTCCACCCCACACTACTCTCACACACTGAGGGACTGGTGTGTCCACTGCACACTAACTCTCACACCCTGAGGGACAGATGTGTCCAATCAACCCTCACTCTCACACACTGAGGGATAGGTGTGTCCGCTCCACACTCACTCTCACACCCTGAGCGACAGGTGTGTCCACTCCACCCTCACTCTCACAACCTGTGGGACAGGTCTGTCCACTCCATACACACACTCACACAATGAGGGACAGTTGTGTCTACTCCACACTCACACTCACACACTGAGGGACAGGTGTGAACACACTCACTCTTACACCCTGTGGGACAGGTGTTTACACACTCACTCTCAGAACCTCAGGGACAGGTTTGTTCATGCCACACTCACTCTCATACACCGAGGGACAGGTGTGTCCACTCCACACTGACTCTCACACACTGAGGGACAGGTGTGTCCACTCCACACTGACTCTCACACACTGAGGGACAGGTGTGTCCAGTCCACACCCACTCTCACACCCTGTGGGACAGGTGTGTCCACTCCACACTCACTCTCACACACTGAGGGACAGGTGTGTCCACATGACACTCACTCCCACACTCTGAGGGACAGGTATGTCCACTCCACGCTCAGTCTCACAACCTGAGCGACAGGTGTGTCCACTCCACACTCACTCTGACACCCTGTGGGACAGGTCTATCCACTCCAAACACTCTCTCACACAATGAGGGACAGGTGTGTCCACTCCACAGTCACTCTCACACCCTGAGGGACAGGTGTGTCCACTTCACACTCACTCCCACACACTGAGGGACAGGTATGTCCAATCCACACTCACTCTGACACCCTGTGGGACAGGTCTATCCACTCCAAACACTCTCTCACACAATGAGGGACAGGTGTGTCCACTCCACACTCTCACACCCTGAGGGACAGGTGTGTCCACTCCAGACCCACTCTCACACCCTGAGGTACAGGTGTGTCTACTCCACACTCACTCTCACACACTGAGGGACAGGTGTGTCCACTCCACACTCACTCTCACACCCTGAGGGACAGGTGTGTCCACTTCACACTCACTCCCACACACTGAGGGACAGGTATGTCCACTCCACACTCACTCTGACACCCTGTGGGACAGGTCTATCCACTCCAAACACTCTCTCACACAATGAGGGACAGGTGTGTCCACTCCACACTCACACTCACACCCTGTGGGACAGGTGTGTCCACTCCACACACACTCTCACACACTGAGGGATAAGTGTGTCCACTCCACACTCACTCTCACACACTGAGGGACAGGTGTGTCCACTCCATACACTGAGGGACAGGTGTGTCCACCCCACACTACTCTCACACACTGAGGGACTGGTGTGTCCACTGCACACTAACTCTCACACCCTGAGGGACAGATGTGTCCAATCAACCCTCACTCGCACACACTGAGGGATAGGTGTGTCCGCTCCACACTCACTCTCACACCCTGAGCGACAGGTGTGTCCACTCCACCCTCACTCTCACAACCTGTGGGACAGGTCTGTCCACTCTATACACACACTCACACAATGAGGGACAGTTGTGTCTACTCCACACTCACACTCACACACTGAGGGACAGGTGTGAACACACTCACTCTTACACCCTGTGGGACAGGTGTTTACACACTCACTCTCAGAACCTCAGGGACAGGTTTGTTCATGCCACACTCACTCTCATACACCGAGGGACAGGTGTGTCCACTCCACACTGACTCTCACACACTGAGGGACTGGTGTGTCCTCTGCACACCCACTCTCACACCTTGAGGTACAGGTGTGTCTTCACACTCACTCGCACACACTGAGGGACGTGTGTTTCCACTCCACACTGTCTCTCACACACTGACAGGTGTGTCCAATCCATACTCACTCCCACACACTGAGGGACATGTCTGTCCACTCCACACCCACTCTCATACCCTGAGCGACAGGTCTGTCCACTCCACACTCACTCTCTCACACTGAGGGACAGGTGTGTCAACGCACACTCACTTACACACCCTGAGAGATAGGTGAGTCCACACTCACTCTCACACCCTGTGGGACAGGTGTGTCCATTGCACACTCACTCTCATACACCGAGGGACAGGTGTGTCCACTCCATACTCAGTCTCACACACTGAGGGACAGGTGTGTCCACTCCACACTCTCACACCCTGAGGGACAGGCGTGTCCACTCCAGACCCACTCTCACACCCTGAGGTACAGGTGTGTCTGCTCCACACTCACTCTCACACACTGAGGGACAGGTGTGTCCACTCCACACTCACTCTCACACCCTGAGGGACAGGTGTGTCCACTTCACACTCACTCCCACACACTGAGGGACAGGTATCTCCACTCCACACTCACTCTGACACGCTGTGGGACAGGTCTATCCACTCCAAACACTCTCTCACACAATGAGGGACAGGTGTGTCCACTCCACACTCACACTCACACCCTGTGGGACAGGTGTGTCCACTCCACACACACTCTGACACACTGAGGGATAAGTGTGTCCACTCCACACTGACTCTCACACACTGAGGGACAGGTGTGTCCACTCCACACACTGAGGGACAGGTGTGTCCACTCCACACTCACTCTCACACACTGAGGGACAGGTGTGTCCACTCCTCACAGACTCTCACACCATGAGGGACAGGTGTGTCCATTTCACACTCACTCCCACACTCTGAGGGACAGGTATGTCCACTCCACACTCACTCTGACACCCTGTGGGACAGGTCTATCCACTCCAAACACTCTCTCACACAATGAGGGACAGGTGTGTCCACCCCACACTCACTCTCACACCCTGTGGGACAGGTGTGTCCATTCCACACACACTCTCACACACTGAGGGATAAGTGTGTCCACTCCACACTCACTCTCACAAACTGAGGGACAGGTGTGTCCACTCCACACACTGAGGGACAGGTGTGTCCACCCCACACTACTCTCACACACTGAGGGACTGGTGTGTCTACTGCACACTAACTCTCACACCTTGAGGGACTGATGTGGCCACTCCACACTCACTATCACACACTGAGGGATAAGTGTGTACACACTCACTCTCACACCCTGAGCGACTGGTGTGTCCACTCAACCCTCACTCTCACACACTGAGGGATAGGTGTGTCCGCTCCACACTCACTCTCACACACTGATCGACAGGTGTGTCCACTCCACCCTCACTCTCACACCCTGAGCGACAGGTGTGTCCACTCCACCCTCACTCTCACACCCTGAGAGACAGGTGTGTCTACTCCACACTCACACTCACACACTGAGGGACAGGTGTGACCACACTCACTCTTACACCCTGTGGGACAGGTGTTTCCACTCCACACTCACTCTCACACCCTGAGGGACTGGTGTGTCCACTCCACACTCACTCTCACACACTGAGGTACAGGTGTGTCCACTCCACACTGACTCTCACACACTGAGGGACAGGTGTGTCCACTCCACACTCACTCTCACACCCTGAGGGACAGGTGTGTCCACTCCACACTCACTCTCACACACTGAGGTACAGGTGTGTCCACTCCACACTGACTCTCACACACTGAGGGATAAGTGTGTCCACTCCACACTCACTCTCACACACTGAGGGACAGGTGTGTCCACTCCATACACTGAGGGACAGGTGTGTCCACCCCACACTACTCTCACACACTGAGGGACTGGTGTGTCCACTGCACACTAACTCTCACACCCTGAGGGACAGATGTGTCCAATCAACCCTCACTCGCACACACTGAGGGATAGGTGTGTCCGCTCCACACTCACTCTCACACCCTGAGCGACAGGTGTGTCCACTCCACCCTCACTCTCACAACCTGTGGGACAGGTCTGTCCACTCTATACACACACTCACACAATGAGGGACAGTTGTGTCTACTCCACACTCACACTCACACACTGAGGGACAGGTGTGAACACACTCACTCTTACACCCTGTGGGACAGGTGTTTACACACTCACTCTCAGAACCTCAGGGACAGGTTTGTTCATGCCACACTCACTCTCATACACCGAGGGACAGGTGTGTCCACTCCACACTGACTCTCACACACTGAGGGACTGGTGTGTCCTCTGCACACCCACTCTCACACCTTGAGGTACAGGTGTGTCTTCACACTCACTCGCACACACTGAGGGACGTGTGTTTCCACTCCACACTGTCTCTCACACACTGACAGGTGTGTCCAATCCATACTCACTCCCACACACTGAGGGACATGTCTGTCCACTCCACACCCACTCTCATACCCTGAGCGACAGGTCTGTCCACTCCACACTCACTCTCTCACACTGAGGGACAGGTGTGTCAACGCACACTCACTTACACACCCTGAGAGATAGGTGAGTCCACACTCACTCTCACACCCTGTGGGACAGGTGTGTCCATTGCACACTCACTCTCATACACCGAGGGACAGGTGTGTCCACTCCATACTCAGTCTCACACACTGAGGGACAGGTGTGTCCACTCCACACTCTCACACCCTGAGGGACAGGCGTGTCCACTCCAGACCCACTCTCACACCCTGAGGTACAGGTGTGTCTGCTCCACACTCACTCTCACACACTGAGGGACAGGTGTGTCCACTCCACACTCACTCTCACACCCTGAGGGACAGGTGTGTCCACTTCACACTCACTCCCACACACTGAGGGACAGGTATCTCCACTCCACACTCACTCTGACACGCTGTGGGACAGGTCTATCCACTCCAAACACTCTCTCACACAATGAGGGACAGGTGTGTCCACTCCACACTCACACTCACACCCTGTGGGACAGGTGTGTCCACTCCACACACACTCTGACACACTGAGGGATAAGTGTGTCCACTCCACACTGACTCTCACACACTGAGGGACAGGTGTGTCCACTCCACACACTGAGGGACAGGTGTGTCCACTCCACACTCACTCTCACACACTGAGGGACAGGTGTGTCCACTCCTCACAGACTCTCACACCATGAGGGACAGGTGTGTCCATTTCACACTCACTCCCACACTCTGAGGGACAGGTATGTCCACTCCACACTCACTCTGACACCCTGTGGGACAGGTCTATCCACTCCAAACACTCTCTCACACAATGAGGGACAGGTGTGTCCACCCCACACTCACTCTCACACCCTGTGGGACAGGTGTGTCCATTCCACACACACTCTCACACACTGAGGGATAAGTGTGTCCACTCCACACTCACTCTCACAAACTGAGGGACAGGTGTGTCCACTCCACACACTGAGGGACAGGTGTGTCCACCCCACACTACTCTCACACACTGAGGGACTGGTGTGTCTACTGCACACTAACTCTCACACCTTGAGGGACTGATGTGGCCACTCCACACTCACTATCACACACTGAGGGATAAGTGTGTACACACTCACTCTCACACCCTGAGCGACTGGTGTGTCCACTCAACCCTCACTCTCACACACTGAGGGATAGGTGTGTCCGCTCCACACTCACTCTCACACACTGATCGACAGGTGTGTCCACTCCACCCTCACTCTCACACCCTGAGCGACAGGTGTGTCCACTCCACCCTCACTCTCACACCCTGAGAGACAGGTGTGTCTACTCCACACTCACACTCACACACTGAGGGACAGGTGTGACCACACTCACTCTTACACCCTGTGGGACAGGTGTTTCCACTCCACACTCACTCTCACACCCTGAGGGACTGGTGTGTCCACTCCACACTCACTCTCACACACTGAGGTACAGGTGTGTCCACTCCACACTGACTCTCACACACTGAGGGACAGGTGTGTCCACTCCACACTCACTCTCACACCCTGAGGGACAGGTGTGTCCACTCCACACTCACTCTCACACACTGAGGTACAGGTGTGTCCACTCCACACTGACTCTCACACACTGAGGGACAGGTGTGTCCACTCCACACTGACTCTCACACACTGAGGGACAGGTGTGTCCAGTTCACACCCACTCTCACACCCTGTGGGACAGGTGTGTCCACTCCACACTCACTCTCACACACTGAGGGACAGGTGTGTCCACACCACACTCACTCTCACACACTGAGGGACAGGTGTGTCCACTTCACACTCACTCCCACACTCTGAGGGACAGGTATGTCCACTCCACGCTCACTCTCACAACCTGAGCGACAGGTGTGTCCACTCCACACTCACTCTGACACCCTGTGGGACAGGTCTATCCACTCCAAACACTCTCTCACACAATGAGGGACAGGTGTGTCTACTCCACACTCACTCTCACACACTGAGGGACAGGTGTGTCCACTCCACACTCTCACACCCTGAGGGACAGGTGTGTCCACTTCACACTCACTCCCACACACTGAGGGACAGGTATGTCCACTCCACACTCACTCTGACACCCTGTGGGACAGGTCTATCCACTCCAAACACTCTCTCACACAATGAGGGACAGGTGTGTCCACTCCACACTCTCACACCGTGAGGGACAGGTGTGTCCACTCCAGACCCACTCTCACACCCTGAGGTACAGGTGTGTCTACTCCACACTCACTCTCACACACTGAGGGACAGGTGTGTCCACTCCACACTCACTCTCACACCCTGAGGGACAGGTGTGTCCACTTCACACTCACTCCCACACACTGAGGGACAGGTATGTCCACTCCACACTCACTCTGACACCCTGTGGGACAGGTCTATCCACTCCAAACACTCTCTCACACAATGAGGGACAGGTGTGTCCACTCCACACTCACACTCACACCCTGTGGGACAGGTGTGTCCACTCCACACACACTCTCACACACTGAGGGATAAGTGTGTCCACTCCACACTCACTCTCACACACTGAGGGACAGGTGTGTCCACTCCACACACTGAGGGACAGGTGTGTCCACCCCACACTACTCTCACACACTGAGGGACTGTTGTGTCCACTGCACACTAACTCTCACACCCTGAGGGACAGATGTGTCCAATCAACCCTCACTCTCACACACTGAGGGATAGGTGTGTCCGCTCCACACTCACTCTCACACCCTGAGCGACAGGTGTGTCCACTCCACCCTCACTCTCACAACCTGTGGGACAGGTCTGTCCACTCCATACACACACTCACACAATGAGGGACAGTTGTGTCTACTCCACACTCACACTCACACACTGAGGGACAGGTGTGAACACACTCACTCTTACACCCTGTGGGACAGGTGTTTACACACTCACTCTCAGAACCTCAGGGACAGGTTTGTTCATGCCACACTCACTCTCATACACGAGGGACAGGTGTGTCCACTCCACACTCACTCTCACACACTGAGGGACAGGTGTGTCCACTCCACACACTGAGGGACAGGTGTGTCCACCCCACACTACTCTCACACACTGAGGGACTGTTGTGTCCACTGCACACTAACTCTCACACCCTGAGGGACAGATGTGTCCAATCAACCCTCACTCTCACACACTGAGGGATAGGTGTGTCCTCTGCACACCCACTCTCACACCTTGAGGTACAGGTGTGTCCACTCCACACTCACTCCCACACACTGAAGGACAGGTGTGTCCACTCCACACTCACTCTCACACCCTGTGGGACAGGTCTGTCCACTCCACACTCACTCTCACACACTGAGGGACAGGTGTGTCAACGCACACTCACTTACACACCCTGAGAGATAGGAGAGTCCACACTCACTCTCACACCCTGTGGGACAGGTGTGTCCATTGCACACTCACTCTCATACACCGAGGGACAGGTGTGTCCACTCCATACTCAGTCTCACACACTGAGGGACAGGTGTGTCCACTCCACACTCTCACACCCTGAGGGACAGGCGTGTCCACTCCAGACCCACTCTCACACCCTGAGGTACAGGTGTGTCTGCTCCACACTCACTCTCACACACTGAGGGACAGGTGTGTCCACTCCACACTCACTCTCACACCCTGAGGGACAGGTGTGTCCACTTCACACTCACTCCCACACACTGAGGGACAGGTATCTCCACTCCACACTCACTCTGACACGCTGTGGGACAGGTCTATCCACTCCAAACACTCTCTCACACAATGAGGGACAGGTGTGTCCACTCCACACTCACACTCACACCCTGTGGGACAGGTGTGTCCACTCCACACACACTCTGACACACTGAGGGATAAGTGTGTCCACTCCACACTGACTCTCACACACTGAGGGACAGGTGTGTCCACTCCACACACTGAGGGACAGGTGTGTCCACTCCACACTCACTCTCACACACTGAGGGACAGGTGTGTCCACTCCACACTCACTCTCACACCCTGAGGGACAGGTGTGTCCATTTCACACTCACTCCCACACTCTGAGGGACAGGTATGTCCACTCCACACTCACTCTGACACCCTGTGGGACAGGTCTATCCACTCCAAACACTCTCTCACACAATGAGGGACAGGTGTGTCCACTCCACACTCACTCTCACACCCTGTGGGACAGGTGTGTCCATTCCACACACACTCTCACACACTGAGGGATAAGTGTGTCCACTCCACACTCACTCTCACAAACTGAGGGACAGGTGTGTCCACTCCACACACTGAGGGACAGGTGTGTCCACCCCACGCTACTCTCACACACTGAGGGACTGGTGTGTCCACTGCACACTAACTCTCACACCTTGAGGGACTGATGTGGCCACTCCACACTCACTATCACACACTGAGGGATAAGTGTGTACACACTCACTCTCACACCCTGAGCGACTGGTGTGTCCACTCAACCCTCACTCTCACACACTGAGGGATAGGTGTGTCCGCTCCACACTCACTCTCACACACTGATCGACAGGTGTGTCCACTCCACCCTCACTCTCACACCCTGAGCGACAGGTGTGTCCACTCCACCCTCACTCTCACACCCTGAGCGACAGGTGTGTCTACTCCACACTCACACTCACACACTGAGGGACAGGTGTGACCACACTCACTCTTACACCCTGTGGGACAGGTGTTTCCACTCCACACTCACTCTCACACCCTGAGGGACAGGTGTGTCCACTCCACACTCACTCTCACACACTGAGGTACAGGTGTGTCCACTCCACACTGACTCTCACACACTGAGGGACAGGTGTGTCCACTCCACACTCACTCTCACACCCTGAGGGACAGGTGTGTCCACTCCACACTCACTCTCACACACTGAGGTACAGGTGTGTCCACTCCACACTGACTCTCACACACTGAGGGACAGGTGTGTCCACTCCACACTGACTCTCACACACTGAGGGACAGGTGTGTCCAGTTCACACCCACTCTCACACCCTGTGGGACAGGTGTGTCCACTCCACACTCACTCTCACACACTGAGGGACAGGTGTGTCCACACCACACTCACTCTCACACACTGAGGGACAGGTGTGTCCACTTCACACTCACTCCCACACTCTGAGGGACAGGTATGTCCACTCCACGCTCACTCTCACAACCTGAGCGACAGGTGTGTCCACTCCACACTCACTCTGACACCCTGTGGGACAGGTCTATCCACTCCAAACACTCTCTCACACAATGAGGGACAGGTGTGTCTACTCCACACTCACTCTCACACACTGAGGGACAGGTGTGTCCACTCCACACTCTCACACCCTGAGGGACAGGTGTGTCCACTTCACACTCACTCCCACACACTGAGGGACAGGTATGTCCACTCCACACTCACTCTGACACCCTGTGGGACAGGTCTATCCACTCCAAACACTCTCTCACACAATGAGGGACAGGTGTGTCCACTCCACACTCTCACACCCTGAGGGACAGGTGTGTCCACTCCAGACCCACTCTCACACCCTGAGGTACAGGTGTGTCTACTCCACACTCACTCTCACACACTGAGGGACAGGTGTGTCCACTCCACACTCACTCTCACACCCTGAGGGACAGGTGTGTCCACTTCACACTCACTCCCACACACTGAGGGACAGGTATGTCCACTCCACACTCACTCTGACACCCTGTGGGACAGGTCTATCCACTCCAAACACTCTCTCACACAATGAGGGACAGGTGTGTCCACTCCACACTCTCACACCCTGAGGGACAGGTGTGTCCACTCCAGACCCACTCTCACACCCTGAGGTACAGGTGTGTCTACTCCACACTCACTCTCACACACTGAGGGACAGGTGTGTCCACTCCACACTCACTCTCACACCCTGAGGGACAGGTGTGTCCACTTCACACTCACTCCCACACACTGAGGGACAGGTATGTCCACTCCACACTCACTCTGACACCCTGTGGGACAGGTCTATCCACTCCAAACACTCTCTCACACAATGAGGGACAGGTGTGTCCACTCCACACTCACACTCACACCCTGTGGGACAGGTGTGTCCACTCCACACACACTCTCACACACTGAGGGATAAGTGTGTCCACCCCACACTACTCTCACACACTGAGGGACTGGTGTGTCCTCTGCACACTAACTCTCACACCCTGAGGGACAGATGTGTCCAATCAACCCTCACTCTCACACACTGAGGGATAGGTGTGTCCGCTCCACACTCACTCTCACACCCTGAGCGACAGGTGTGTCCACTCCACCCTCACTCTCACAACCTGTGGGACAGGTCTGTCCACTCCATACACACACTCACACAATGAGGGACAGTTGTGTCTACTCCACACTCACACTCACACACTGAGGGACAGGTGTGAACACACTCACTCTTACACCCTGTGGGACAGGTGTTTACACACTCACTCTCAGAACCTCAGGGACAGGTTTGTTCATGCCACACTCACTCTCATACACCGAGGGACAGGTGTGTCCACTCCACACTGACTCTCACACACTGAGGGACTGGTGTGTCCTCTGCACACCCACTCTCACACCTTGAGGTACAGGTGTGTCTTCACACTCACTCGCACACACTGAGGGACGTGTGTTTCCACTCCACACTCTCTCTCACACACTGACAGGTGTGTCCAATCCATACTTACTCCCACACACTGAGGGACATGTCTGTCCACTCCACACCCACTCTCATACCCTGAGCGACAGGTGTGTGCACTCCACACTCACTCCCACACACTGAAGGACAGGTGTGTCCACTCCACACTCATTCTCACACCCTGTGGGACAGGTCTGTCCACTCCACACTCACTCTCACACACTGAGGGACAGGTGTGTCAACGCACACTCACTTACACACCCTGAGAGATAGGTGAGTCCACACTCACTCTCACACCCTGTGGGACAGGTGTGTCCATTGCACACTCACTCTCATACACCGAGGGACAGGTATGTCCACTCCATACTCAACTCACACACTGAGGGACAGGTGTGTCCACTCCACACTCTCACACCCTGAGGGACAGGCGTGTCCACTCCAGACCCACTCTCACACCCTGAGGTACAGGTGTGTCTGCTCCACACTCACTCTCACACACTGAGGGACAGGTGTGTCCACTCCACACTCACTCTCACACCCTGAGGGACAGGTGTGTCCACTTCACACTCACTCCCACACACTGAGGGACAGGTATCTCCACTCCACACTCACTCTGACACGCTGTGGGACAGGTGTGTCCACTCCACACACACTCTGACACACTGAGGGATAAGTGTGTCCACACCACACTGACTCTCACACACTGAGGGACAGGTGTGTCCACTCCACACACTGAGGGACAGGTGTGTCCACTCCACACTCACTCTCACACACTGAGGGACAGGTGTGTCCACTCCTCACTGACTCTCACACCCTGAGGGACAGGTGTGTCCATTTCACACTCACTCCCACACTCTGAGGGACAGGTATGTCCACTCCACACTCACTCTGACACCCTGTGGGACAGGTCTATCCACTCCAAACACTCTCTCACACAATGAGGGACAGGTGTGTCCACTCCACACTCACTCTCACACCCTGTGGGACAGGTGTGTCCATTCCACACACACTCTCACACACTGAGGGATAAGTGTGTCCACTCCACACTCACTCTCACAAACTGAGGGACAGGTGTGTCCACTCCACACACTGAGGGACAGCTGTGTCCACCCCACACTACTCTCACACACTGAGGGACTGGTGTGTCCACTGCACACTCACTCTCACACCCTGAGCGACTGGTGTGTCCACTCAACCCTCACTCTCACACACTGAGGGATAGGTGTGTCCGCTCCACACTCACTCTCACACACTGATCGACAGGTGTGTCCACTCCACCCTCACTCTCACACCCTGAGCGACAGGTGTGTCCACTCCACCCTCACTCTCACACCCTGAGCGACAGGTGTGTCTACTCCACACTCACACTCACACACTGAGGGACAGGTGTGACCACACTCACTCTTACACCCTGTGGGACAGGTGTTTCCACACTCACTCTCATACACTGAGGGACAGGTGTGTCCACTCCACACTCACTCTCACACCCTGAGGGACAGGTGTGTCCACTCCACACTCACTCTCACACACTGAGGTACAGGTGTGTCCACTCCACACTGACTCTCACACACTGAGGGACAGGTGTGTCCACTCCACACTGACTCTCACACACTGAGGGACAGGTGTGTCCAGTCCACACCCACTCTCACACCCTGTGGGACAGGTGTGTCCACTCCACACTCACTCTCACACACTGAGGGACAGGTGTGTCCACACCACACTAACTCTCACACACTGAGGGACAGGTGTGTCCACTTCACACTCACTCCCACACTCTGAGGGACAGGTATGTCCACTCCACGCTCACTCTCACAACCTGAGCGACAGGTGTGTCCACTCCACACTCACTCTGACACCCTGTGGGACAGGTCTATCCACTCCAAACACTCTCTCACACAATGAGGGACAGGTGTGTCTACTCCACACTCACTCTCACACACTGAGGGACAGGTGTGTCCACTCCACACTCACTCTCACACCCTGAGGGACAGGTGTGTCCACTTCACACTCACTCCCACACACTGAGGGACAGGTATGTCCACTCCACACTCACTCCGACACCCTGTGGGACAGGTCTATCCACTCCAAACACTCTCTCACACAATGAGGGACAGGTGTGTCCACTCCACACTCTCACACCCTGAGGGACAGGTGTGTCCACTCCAGACTGACTCTCACACACTGAGGGACAGGTGTGTCCACTCCACACTGACTCTCACACACTGAGGGACAGGTGTGTCCAGTCCACACCCACTCTCACACCCTGTGGGACAGGTGTGTCCACTCCACACTCACTCTCACACACTGAGGGACAGGTGTGTCCACACCACACTCACTCTCACACACTGAGGGACAGGTGTGTCCACTTCACACTCACTCCCACACTCTGAGGGACAGGTATGTCCACTCCACGCTCACTCTCACAACCTGAGCGACAGGTGTGTCCACTCCACACTCACTCTGACACCCTGTGGGACAGGTCTATCCACTCCAAACACTCTCTCACACAATGAGGGACAGGTGTGTCTACTCCACACTCACTCTCACACACTGAGGGACAGGTGTGTCCACTCCACACTCACTCTCACACCCTGAGGGACAGGTGTGTCCACTTCACACTCACTCCCACACACTGAGGGACAGGTATGTCCACTCCACACTCACTCTGACACCCTGTGGGACAGGTCTATCCACTCCAAACACTCTCTCACACAATGAGGGACAGGTGTGTCCACTCCACACTCTCACACCCTGAGGGACAGGTGTGTCCACTCCAGACCCACTCTCACACCCTGAGGTACAGGTGTGTCTACTCCACACTCACTCTCACACACTGAGGGACAGGTGTGTCCACTCCACACTCACTCTCACACCCTGAGGGACAGGTGTGTCCACCACACTCACTCCCAGACACTGAGGGACAGGTATGTCCACTCCACACTCACTCTGACACCCTGTGGGACAGGTCTATCCACTCCAAACACTCTCTCACACAATGAGGGACAGGTGTGTCCACTCCACACTCACACTCACACCCTGTGGGACAGGTGTGTCCACTCCACACACACTCTCACACACTGAGGGATAAGTGTGTCCACTCCACACTCACTCTCACACACTGAGGGATAGGTGTGTCCACTCCACACACTGAGGGACAGGTGTGTCCACCCCACACTACTCTCACACACTGAGGGACTGGTGTGTCCACTGCACACTAACTCTCACACCCTGAGGGACAGATGTGTCCAATCAACCCTCACTCTCACACACTGAGGGATAGGTGTGTCCGCTCCACACTCACTCTCACACCCTGAGCGACAGGTGTGTCCACTCCACCCTCACTCTCACAACCTGTGGGACAGGTCTGTCCACTCCATACACACACTCACACAATGAGGGACAGTTGTGTCTACTCCACACTCACACTCACACACTGAGGGACAGGTGTGAACACACTCACTCTTACACCCTGTGGGACAGGTGTTTACACACTCACTCTCAGAACCTCAGGGACAGGTTTGTTCATGCCACACTCACTCTCATACACCGAGGGACAGGTGTGTCCACTCCACACTGACTCTCACACACTGAGGGACTGGTGTGTCCTCTGCACACCCACTCTCACACCTTGAGGTACAGGTGTGTCTTCACACTCACTCGCACACACTGAGGGACGTGTGTTTCCACTCCACACTCTCTCTCACACACTGACAGGTGTGTCCAATCCATACTCACTCCCACACACTGAGGGACATGTCTGTCCACTCCACACCCACTCTCATACCCTGAGCGACAGGTGTGTGCACTCCACACTCACTCCCACACACTGAAGGACAGGTGTGTCCACTCCACACTCACTCTCACACCCTGTGGGACAGGTCTGTCCACTCCACACTCACTTACACACACTGAGAGATAGGTGAGTCCACACTCACTCTCACACCCTGTGGGACAGGTGTGTCCATTGCACACTCACTCTCATACACCGAGGGACAGGTGTGTCCACTCCATACTCAGTCTCACACACTGAGGGACAGGTGTGTCCACTCCACACTCTCACACCCTGAGGGACAGGCGTGTCCACTCCAGACCCACTCTCACACCCTGAGGTACAGGTGTGTCCATTGCACACTCACTCTCATACACCGAGGGACAGGTGTGTCCACTTCAAACTCACTCCCACACACTGAGGGACAGGTATCTCCACTCCACACTCACTCTGACACCCTGTGGGACAGGTCTATCCACTCCAAACACTCTCTCACACAATGCGGGACAGGTGTGTCCACTCCACACTCACACTCACACCCTGTGGGACAGGTGTGTCCACTCCACACACACTCTGACACACTGAGGGATAAGTGTGTCCACTCCACACTCACTCTCACACACTGAGGGACAGGTGTGTCCACTCCACACACTGAGGGACAGGTGTGAACACACTCACTCTTACACCCTGTGGGACAGGTGTTTACACACTCACTCTCAGAACCTCAGGGACAGGTTTCTTCATGCCACACTCACTCTCATACACCGAGGGACAGGTGTGTCCACTCCACACTGACTCTCACACACTGAGGGACTGGTGTGTCCTCTGCACACCCACTCTCACACCTTGAGGTACAGGTGTGTCTTCACACTCACTCGCACACACTGAGGGACGTGTGTTTCCACTCCACACTCTCTCTCACACACTGACAGGTGTGTCCAATCCATACTCACTCCCACACACTGAGGGACATGTCTGTCCACTCCACACCCACTCTCATACCCTGAGCGACAGGTGTGTGCACTCCACACTCACTCCCACACACTGAAGGACAGGTGTGTCCACTCCACACTCACTCTCACACCCTGTGGGACAGGTCTGTCCACTCCACACTCACTTACACACACTGAGAGATAGGTGAGTCCACACTCACTCTCACACCCTGTGGGACAGGTGTGTCCATTGCACACTCACTCTCATACACCGAGGGACAGGTGTGTCCACTCCATACTCAGTCTCACACACTGAGGGACAGGTGTGTCCACTCCACACTCTCACACCCTGAGGGACAGGCGTGTCCACTCCAGACCCACTCTCACACCCTGAGGTACAGGTGTGTCCATTGCACACTCACTCTCATACACCGAGGGACAGGTGTGTCCACTTCAAACTCACTCCCACACACTGAGGGACAGGTATCTCCACTCCACACTCACTCTGACACCCTGTGGGACAGGTCTATCCACTCCAAACACTCTCTCACACAATGCGGGACAGGTGTGTCCACTCCACACTCACACTCACACCCTGTGGGACAGGTGTGTCCACTCCACACACACTCTGACACACTGAGGGATAAGTGTGTCCACTCCACACTCACTCTCACACACTGAGGGACAGGTGTGTCCACTCCACACACTGAGGGACAGGTGTGTCCACTCCACACTCACTCTCACACACTGATGGACAGGTGTGTCCACTCCTCACTGACTCTCACACCCTGAGGGACAGGTGTGTCCATTTCACACTCACTCCCACCCTCTGAGGGACAGGTATGTCCACTCCACACTCACTCTGACACCCTGTGGGACAGGTCTATCCACTCCAAACACTCTCTCACACAATGAGGGACAGGTGTGTCCACTCCACACTCACTCTCACACCCTGTGGGACAGGTGTGTCCATTCCACACACACTCTCACACACTGAGGGATAAGTGTGTCCACTCCACACTCACTCTCACAAACTGAGGGACAGGTGTGTCCACTCCACACACTGAGGGACAGGTGTGTCCACCCCACACTACTCTCACACACTGAGGGACTGGTGTGTCCACTGCACACTAACTCTCACACCTTGAGGGACTGATGTGGCCACTCCACACTCACTATCACACACTGAGGGATAAGTGTGTACACACTCACTCTCACACCCTGAGCGACTGGTGTGTCCACTCAACCCTCACTCTCACACACTGAGGGATAGGTGTGTCCACTCCACACTCACTCTCACACCCTGAGGGACAGGTGTGTCCACTTCACACTCACTCCCACACACTGAGGGACAGGTATGTCCACTCCACACTCACTCTGACACCCTGTGGGACAGGTCTATCCACTCCAAACACTCTCTCACACAATGAGGGACAGGTGTGTCCACTCCACACTCTCACACCCTGAGGGACAGGTGTGTCCACTCCAGACCCACTCTCACACCCTGAGGTACAGGTGTGTCTACTCCACACTCACTCTCACACACTGAGGGACAGGTGTGTCCACTCCACACTCACTCTCACACCCTGAGGGACAGGTGTGTCCACTTCACACTCACTCCCACACACTGAGGGACAGGTATGTCCACTCCACACTCACTCTGACACCCTGTGGGACAGGTCTATCCACTCCAAACACTCTCTCACACAATGAGGGACAGGTGTGTCCACTCCACACTCACACTCACACCCTGTGGGACAGGTGTGTCCACTCCACACACACTCTCACACACTGAGGGATAAGTGTGTCCACCCCACACTACTCTCACACACTGAGGGACTGGTGTGTCCTCTGCACACTAACTCTCACACCCTGAGGGACAGATGTGTCCAATCAACCCTCACTCTCACACACTGAGGGATAGGTGTGTCCGCTCCACACTCACTCTCACACCCTGAGCGACAGGTGTGTCCACTCCACCCTCACTCTCACAACCTGTGGGATAGGTCTGTCCACTCCATACACACACTCACACAATGAGGGACAGTTGTGTCTACTCCACACTCACACTCACACACTGAGGGACAGGTGTGAACACACTCACTCTTACACCCTGTGGGACAGGTGTTTACACACTCACTCTCAGAACCTCAGGGACAGGTTTGTTCATGCCACACTCACTCTCATACACCGAGGGACAGGTGTGTCCACTCCACACTGACTCTCACACACTGAGGGACAGGTGAGTCCACTCCACACTGACTCTCACACACTGAGGGACAGGTGTGTCCAGTCCACACCCACTCTCACACCCTGTGGGACAGGTGTGTCCACTCCACACTCACTCTCACACACTGAGGGACAGGTGTGTCCACACCACACTCACTCTCACACACTGAGGGACAGGTGTGTCCACTTCACACTCACTCCCACACTCTGAGGGACAGGTATGTCCACTCCACGCTCACTCTCACAACCTGAGCGACAGGTGTGTCCACTCCACACTCACTCTGACACCCTGTGGGACAGGTCTATCCACTCCAAACACTCTCTCACACAATGAGGGACAGGTGTGTCTACTCCACACTCACTCTCACACACTGAGGGACAGGTGTGTCCACTCCACACTCACTCTCACACCCTGAGGGACAGGTGTGTCCACTTCACACTCACTCCCACACACTGAGGGACAGGTATGTCCACTCCACACTCACTCTGACACCCTGTGGGACAGGTCTATCCACTCCAAACACTCTCTCACACAATGAGGGACAGGTGTGTCCACTCCACACTCTCACACCCTGAGGGACAGGTGTGTCCACTCCAGACCCACTCTCACACCCTGAGGTACAGGTGTGTCTACTCCACACTCACTCTCACACACTGAGGGACAGGTGTGTCCACTCCACACTCACTCTCACACCCTGAGGGACAGGTGTGTCCACTTCACACTCACTCCCACACACTGAGGGACAGGTATGTCCACTCCACACTCACTCTGACACCCTGTGGGACAGGTCTATCCACTCCAAACACTCTCTCACACAATGAGGGACAGGTGTGTCCACTCCACACTCACACTCACACACTGAGGGACAGGTGTGAACACACTCACTCTTACACCCTGTGGGACAGGTGTTTACACACTCACTCTCAGAACCTCAGGGACAGGTTTCTTCATGCCACACTCACTCTCATACACCGAGGGACAGGTGTGTCCACTCCACACTGACTCTCACACACTGAGGGACTGGTGTGTCCTCTGCACACCCACTCTCACAACTTGAGGTACAGGTGTGTCTTCACACTCACTCGCACACACTGAGGGACGTGTGTTTCCACTCCACACTCTCTCTCACACACTGACAGGTGTGTCCAATCCATACTCACTCCCACACACTGAGGGACATGTCTGTCCACTCCACACCCACTCTCATACCCTGAGCGACAGGTGTGTGCACTCCACACTCACTCCCACACACTGAAGGACAGGTGTGTCCACTCCACACTCACTCTCACACCCTGTGGGACAGGTCTGTCCACTCCACACTCACTTACACACACTGAGAGATAGGTGAGTCCACACTCACTCTCACACCCTGTGGGACAGGTGTGTCCATTGCACACTCACTCTCATACACCGAGGGACAGGTGTGTCCACTCCATACTCAGTCTCACACACTGAGGGACAGGTGTGTCCACTCCACACTCTCACACCCTGAGGGACAGGCGTGTCCACTCCAGACCCACTCTCACACCCTGAGGTACAGGTGTGTCCATTGCACACTCACTCTCATACACCGAGGGACAGGTGTGTCCACTTCAAACTCACTCCCACACAC